>NC_045435.1:19639675-19715806 GCF_002776525.5 Piliocolobus tephrosceles
AAAAAAAAAAAAAAAAAAAGACAAAAAAAAAAAAAAAAAGAAGAGGGAAAGAGAAAACAATGCCCGTTCCTGGTCATTTTATCCATTTTATCAAGATAGCAGAAGTTTGCCTTGACACTACCCCTCCCCATTAGATATATATTGATAGCTTAACAGCCAAACAGTGTCAAAAGGCTGAAAGAGAGGCCAGGGATCTGAGTAGTGAGATTTATAATTATTTGTAGTAAGGACAGAAAAAAGAGAAGAGTTGGACCTTTGAAGGTGCATTGTGGGCTTCTGTTAAATTTGGGGAGTTTGGATATTTCTAGTTTGTCCTCAAAAGAAAAAAAAAAAAAGTGACTGCTTAGGAGCCTTGCTTTTACACATTTCTAAGTGAACGAACCAAATGATCTTAAACGTAATCAAACTGTGCCAAATAATGTTGAACTTGTCCCATTTGAGATAAATGGGTGGTATTCGTATACATTATTCACTTGGTCCAGATATTTTGAATTGAATGATACAAAACTATACTCACAATCTTATATATTCAAGATTTAAAAAAATCAAATATTTTGTGTTCAACTGTGTGATAGATGCCAGTTTCTCTGAAAAACCATTGACTTCAAAGCTGTCAGAGAGATTGTTACACAAATGTGAAAACAAAACTACGGTGTATGTAAAACAATGCATTCATTAGAGTTAGCATAAGATGGAGAAACAAAAAATAGCATAGCTAATAAATACTATGAAATTTTAAGTTTATAGTGATAAATGTTATCAATATGGTTGCACCTAGCTGTAAAGGTCAGGAAATATGTGTGGAGGTTTTGGGGATTGAAGGAGGGTATTCTGTGATTTTCCAGAAGGTCTTGTGCCATCAGTTACACATCACCCTAGCAAGAAGTTTAAATTGGGCAAAGATGAGTATGCTCATCGCAATAATTTATAAGACTTTCTAAGTGATTTAAACTCTCTTATTTGTAGAGTTGTGGATGGCTGCTTAAATGAGATAAATTTAGGGGTTTGGTTATATCTCAAGTCTGTCTAGGAAAAAGCCAACAAATACTTTCTAGGTCATATGAAATATTGAAGTTTAAAATAAGAACATACAATAATGCAGTTAAACCCTAGAATAAATGAAGTGTACTCTGATGGATAGGTACAGAAGGCACGGGAAAAATTAGAAAATAATTGATAGTATTATAGATTAAATTAGTATCTGATAAAGGTGATTGTAGTTGCAAAGGAAAATAAGTGGAAGATTAAAAAGCCTTTTCATAAGATTACATTTCAGGATTTTATTACATACGATTACATCATATGTAATAAAGGCCCAGTCAAACTCTGGCCTTTACTATTATAGAGTTTTCTCTAGTAATAACTTTATGAAAGATTTGTAAAGTTTTTCAAATGACAAACCCATAGGATAGGCTGGTTCGGTTGGTGTTTTTTAGAAGTTGGAGTGTAATGACAAATACACCATTACTTTTTCATGAGTCAGATGTTGCTTTCAAATCAGTCATCTCCAGCCATCAGAAAGGCACACAAATTATTATTTAATATTTAAAAAATCAGCAGATAGATTTTTCTCAGATCTCAGAGAGTAGAGATAATAAAAATCAATAATAGTTTTTAGTTGTCTATCAAAATTTGGATGCTTTCTACCACACACTATATTACGTGAATAATTTTAATAACAGGAAGAATGACTTTTTTCTTTTATAAGGCACACTTACTAAATCAATTATGCAGAAGTTGTGTGTACTGGAAAAACTGATGATCACTGGAACAGAATACACTTAGTACGTCTAAACTAAAATAGTCTTTAGTTGCGTGCACACATTCAATGTTAATTCTAAGATAAACGAAGTTCAAATGCTTTAGTACGTCATAAACTGGTTTTTCCTGTTGTTAAGTATAAAGTAGGCAGTTAAGGTGATTCCACCCCTGAGAAACTTTATAATAATAGTTACAAAACAAAACAAAAGGTGCCCTTTTTTTCTGACACATTTTTTTTTTTTTACAATTTTAACCCTGAGTTAATAAGATAGAATAATTAATTACTTAAAGATTGAATTGGAGTCCATAGAAAAAGTTGGTAGGTTTTGATAAATATGTTGAGCTGTGGAAATCCTAAATAAATGGGGGAAAAAAAGGTAAATGTAAAATTTATTGGTGCATTTTTAACACATTTCAACCCAGTCCTATGCAAAGCAACTAGACATCTTTTTCTTTCATTTTATAGCTGAACAAAGCATAGAAAAACAAAATGTCAGGGAAATTCCTATAGTATGTTGATCTTTGCAGAATCCATGTAGATTTCATCAAAACATATATGTATTTGTATCTAGATGTTGTATATGTAGAAGTAAATATTCTAGGTGTTGGGAACGTAGAAGTGATCAAAACAGATGTTCTTATTCTGAATAAGCTCACATTCTAGACAGGGTTATTTAACTACAAAGCTCTTTATCTTCCCAGAGCAAATAGGAAAGCTGTCGTCCCACTCCAGTCTGACAGAAAGGGTTACTTCTAACCGAAGCCAACATTTGGAATGAATTCCTCTTGGGGCAAAATGGATGAGAAATATGTTTCTGTGTAACGATATTAAACACGCTTCCTGACTGCAGCAACTTGGGATATGCGATTGTGTAAGAATGTTATATCTTATTCTTATGTCATCTACATAATTCTCTAACTTTTGATTCCCAGACCTCTGTGGTACAGGTCCAGAGATTTTACACTGGAGTACGTTCATTCACTCGTTAGTGATTACTACATTAGCTTATTAAGTCTATTAACAAGAATTTATGGAGTGACTAATAGGTGCCAATGAGAGCTGGTCAACAGGAAATCATTCCTTTGTGAACCCTAGTGTGAAAAGTGGAGTGTGGTCTGCAGTCCGACAAGTTGGTGTTCAAGCCTCAGATCCACAAGCTGTTATTTAAAGCTAAGGGTAAATTACCTGGCATTTCTGTGTTTTCAAATATGTTCTCACATAGTCACAGGGTTATTAAAAGCCTTAAATGATAAAATGTCTGAAAAGTATATAACTGATTCCTCAGTTTATGGTAGGTGTTAAGGGAGCATTCGAAACAACCCACTTGAATAAAATACATTAACAAAGAGACAACCTGTTATCACAAAAAAAAGCTATAAGAAAGAAAAGGATTTAATTTCAGACCCTGCTGCTTATTTCTGATGTAACCTTGATCATGTCACTTAAAATTTCTAGCCCCTATTGCTCATCTGTTAAATAGAAAGTATAACAGTCATACAAACTCAAATAGTTATTGCAAGAAAACACAAGAAAGGGATGATTAAAATAATCTACAAATAATAAAATGTAATACAATTTTAAAAGTGATATATTGTTTGCCTTTTTCTCATAATGGAGTATTTAGTGGAAAATATTTCAAAATTAAATCTACCTGTATTTTTCTCATGATATTTTCTCCACTTTATTTTTTTTCTTCTTATTACCTTTGTCTTAATTCACAGTCTTACTTTTGAACTTTTGTGTGTCTTTTATTTTTATTGCTTTATAATCTCTTTCAATTTATACGGTAACATACCTTCTAAAATCCTCCCTCTATTTGTTCAAGGAAAAAACTCACTTGAACAACACATTCACAACTATACAGACCTAATAAATATACCAACATTCACACATCCAATAAATATACCAACATTCTGCCCTTTCTGTCAGAGAAAATGTATACTTCTCATATAGAGAACAGCAGCCATTTACAACACTGATAATAGTAGCTAACAGTTTTCAGGCTCTTATTATGTAGTAAGCATTATGCTAACTGTCTCTATATGTACAAATCTAATTTAACTCTCATAGCAGCCTTGTGAGATTGAACTTTAGTCAGGTTAAATAATTTGTATCATAATCAAACCAGAAAGAGTCCAATACTAGAGATTCCAGAGTAGAATGCTTGAATATCATGAATATTTATTTTTTAATGGAGAAAATTCCAAAATCATAGCAGTGCCTTTTTTCGGAAAACAAAATTACAGTAAAATAAGATATTTCAATTTTATTTATCATTTAAACTTGTTATTTTCCCCAGTGCTTAACATGTATATGTATTTCTATATTTTAAACTTCTTCCTTATTTTTACTCTTTCCTTTCCTTTATTGTCTCTGAGCACGATGCTCGTTCTTCTAAAAATAACTTTGCCTTTGTGACTACCACTATGTAAGAGATTTTACTATTTATCAGCATGCTATAACAATTAACCCTAAAAGCATTTTTTATTTCGATTTTTAATATAAGTAAAAGTGGGTTGGAATAAAACAACATACCAATCAAGTTCTATCCAGAGAACAAATGATTAGAGAATGCTTTGCAAATAGTTATTAAATCAACATATTATGTTAAGTATTAGGTAATATTAAGCCATTTTTATGAAAGGGCCAGTTACCATGTAAAACTACTTTATTAATATACATTGTAAAACTCTCTTTCAATTTTTAGTCACAAAACATTTGATTTGAAGGTTTCATTAAAAAGTTCTCTGCACAGCAAAGTGCATGACACTCCATTTATCTACCTAGAGAAGACCGGTAGATGTGATTGGAAACCCTGGCTTTAGGAAGTCTCCTAGAAATACAGCCTGGTAAGCTACATCTCTGACTTCTCACGTTGTTATTATATAAATGCTATGATTTTTTTCTAAAGAAGAATGAAATTGGCTGTTTTTTATCTTGAGACAAAGCATTTTAGATGGGAACAATATTATTTTTTCGGTCAGAAAACATTTTGTCTAAGCATATTGAGTATTCTTCACTAAATCAGCACAAACAGCTACAAGAGCTAAATCAAACATTGCTAAATCTAGATTTTATTAGAAATAGGACATGCTCCCATAGGTGGAAATGTTACTTAGGCATATATAAGGGAAGGCAAATTTTGATCCCACGAAATTAAAAGTACACAATACTTACATTTTTAATATATGAAGCATGTAATTTTGTAAGTTCTTGGTTATTATTGGTAATAGAACACTGACTAACTTTCTTTTTTTTTGATACTCTGTGTGTGTGTGTGTGCATGCATTTGTGTGTGTGTACAACAGGAACACTTATGTATTACAGAATCATACAAGCAGGCAGTTCACACACAAAAATACTATCAGTGAACATACGAAGGGGCCCAGTTGTACTTGCAGCAATGAAAATTGAAACTAAAAGACACCTCTTCTATAGATTGCCCAAAGTTAAATCTTTTCTGTAATCATTCTTATTGTTGAGAGTGTATGGAAAAAAATGAACTTTCATACTTTTTGTAGAAGGGATTACAATCTGAAGACATATTTTGAAGGGTAATTTGTCAGTAGCTTGTAACTGTTAAAATACAAAAACCTTTGGTCCTAGCAGTAGTAGAAACTTATTTTTCAGATATACACCTAACGTTATACTAGTAACAATGTTTATGTTTACATTATTCGAAATGCTAAAATCAAAAGTAGAAAAATATAAATATTCATAAATGAGGAGCTCATTAAATACATTACAAGATTAAAAAGTATATTAATATTTGATCTTTAAAACAGGCTCATATTTCTAGTATTGGAAGATTGATAAGGTATATAAAAAGTTCATCAAAATACAGAAGTATAGAAATAGTCTACTCAGTTTTTGTTATGAAAAAAAAACCTGTGTGCAGACACTGTGAATGTTTCCAATGATGAGTAGAGGTTTCCGACATAGAAAAAAGCCTTGAATTTAATGTATACATTTTTGTTGTTGTTCTGGTTGTTTTACCATATTTGTTTATAAGCATAGAGCATTAAAAAAAATGCTTCAAAAATCAACTCACAGTTGATATGTAAGATTGCAAAGTAGAGATGTAAAGGAGTTTAACTTTTTGTATTATACCATTTAGTGTCCTCTTGCCTGTATTATTTTTAAGTGAACAAATATAATGCTAACTTAAAGAATACATGTAATTATTTCTAAATCTGAAGTGCATCAAATATAATCCTAATGAGCAAAATTGGTAAATTATTTTTATTTTAAATTTTGTGGGTTGGAATAAACCATCAATTTCATGAGAGTCCCCAACATATTTACTAAAAAATAGTAAATGATTCTTAATTCTCCTCTTACAAAAGAATCACTACAAGACTTTTAAAAAATACAGACTGTTGGTTACACTCCAGCTATGGTATATGAACCTCTGATCAAATGACCTAAGAACTATTTATCAAGTTTTTGGGATTAATTTTGAGAAAGGATTTAAGGTGTGGTCAGTAGATTGTCATTTAAAATATCTTTGTAAGAGATATTTCAATCTCTCTCCTAGCTCTGTAGTTCTCAAACTACTATGGTAGTTTATTTCATGTCTAGAATCTATTTTCCAACTCTTGTATGTACTGATTTAATTGTTCGGTTATGGATTACTGAAATTTCTCTTTTTTATAAGTATGTAAAGTGTATAAATTGATTCTTATGCAAAATATAATTTGAAATATATCATCTAGCTGAGAGTTAAATTACAAAATGTTTGCCAAAAAAATCGGTAGTATATTTGAGACTAGAACAACAAATTCTCATTGTATACAACTTTTACCTTACTCTCCATATGTTTTGTGTCTTTGCTAAAGATTTACTGTGGTATGGAATGAAAATATATGAATGATTTTGACTTTTACTAAAGTTATGGAATAACTTATTTCGGTCACATAATAAAGGACATTATCATAGGATGAATAATAAATTGTTTTGTCCCCTTTTGTGTTTTTCAATTTAAGTTCTTGATAGAAGACAAAAGGAGTGAGCCCCAGCAGTTCTGAGAAGGAACAAGACAATGGATAGCTGTATATTGGGAAGACACAAGACTATAGGTTGCCAAAACTTATGCTATGTATAATCCTTTTAGTATCCTATCACCTAAAACATTTCAAAATTGACCAAATTATGTCGACATTTTTCTTAATTATACATTGAGCGGCATGAAGATGGCAGATGGAAAATGTGAGTTTCCTTTATCACAAGAAATGACTATGGCTAAAATTTTAATATATTTTCTGCCGCTACTTGTTTGCTTATGCAAATACATGTTATGACACATTCAAATATATGGTTAAATATTGACTGTTATATAGAATTACCAACACACATAATTCTGTTCTTTTTAAAGCAGTCGATATGAACAATTCATTTGTTTACAATATTCTAATATTTAAACAAAATGACAGCACGTTATTTAAAAATAAACATAGAAGATTATATGTATAGATGATGGCAGATTAGTCTTTTAGATGTGAGAAAAAAAATTTTTAATCATTAAAGAAATGATAAAGCCAACACAAGTCTCAGAAAATTATTCTGAAGTGATACAGACTCTGCTATTCAGGCAGATTGCAGGGAAAGTAAAAAACAATATTTTGTTTTGTTTCATTTAAAATGACATTTTAAAATTTATATTACAAAAGTTTTACCTGTTCATTAAAGAAATATACAGAATAGCCTATAAGAGTAAATATAAAAAACCCACAGTCCTTTCACCCAGAGGTATTTTGGTGTAATTTTATTCACAATTGGGATCATACATTTTATTGTTTTTTGTTGTTAATACAAACATTACATATTCATTGTATAAAAATATAGAATATATAATTAGAAACAAAATGTAACTTACCAAAGTTCTTTTCTCACAGCTATAAATACATTTATTACTGCTTATATGTCCTTTGGATATATATCCTTCTGAATCTTCCCTGTTTTTCTCTCCATCTTAATGAATAGCATGAATAGGCCAGGAGAACTGCTTAAACACGGGGGGCGGAGGTTGTTGTGCGATGGGATTGGCGCCATTGCACTCCAGCCTTGGTGACAGAGTGGAACCCCATCTCAGAAAATAAATAAATAAATAAATAAATAAATAAATAAATAAATAAATAAAAACATTAATAACTCGTTATTTTTATTTTAATTTTTTCCAAGACTGAGTCTTGCTCTGTCGCCCAGGCTGGAAAGCAGAGGTGTGATCTCGGCTCACCGCAAATTTCACCTCCTGAGTTCAAGCGATTCTCCTGGCTAAGCCTCCCCAGTAGCTGGTATTACAGGCATGCACCACCAAGCCTGGCTAATTTTTGTATTCTTAGTAGGGACAGGATTTCACCGTGTTGGCCAGGCTGGTGGCAAACTCTTGACATCGTGATCCGCCTGTCTCGGCCTCCCAAAGTGCTGGGATTGCAGGCGTGAGCCACCGTGCCTGGCACAAAACTCATTATTAAGAGAAGCCTATATACATGAAGATTGTCATTTTAAAAGTAAGAAAGACAAATTTTATATTTGCATTCATAAATCATTTGGCAGCAAAATATATTACTTTTATTACATAATAAATATGTGAATGGAATGAGCATAGTTGCCAAAATTATATTTCATAGCTTCATTTTTTTTCATCTGTTATGAAGTAAGATAAACTTTGCTTTTTACAGATGTTCTACAATTTTTTATATGTACTTCAGTTTTGTATTTTACTCTCTTCTTTCACAGTTGGAAATAACCACGGCCTTAATTTGAGGACATAAACACTTTCATATTTTTGTTGATACACAAAAGTACAATATGTTAATATGCAAACATAATCAAACTTTCTGTTACCAGTAATTCTGTTATAGCTTTAATCATCCATATTAACTAAAAACATAACCAAATGAACTAATCTCTATTGCATAGAGAAAATGCGGAGGTATTGTCAGCTACATATAACTATTTTAGATGACCTGGAAATCTCAAGCATGTGTCATAAGATATCCTACAGTCACATACATGTTAATTTAAACTTTTAAAGTTGCAATATATTTAAGCAATTTTATAACATGTAAAAATAAATCTATATATATATAAATTTTAAAACTCTGAATTGTGATTAATATTTCTGTAATGTTTCACTATAAATTATGCAGGTATCCAAATTAAGTCATTAACTAACACAATTTTTAATATTAGTTCAAGGCTTTAATTTTTTATTTTATTTTACTTCAAGTTCTGGAATACATGTGCAGAAGGTGCAGGTTTGTTACAGAGGTATACAAGTGCCATCGTGGTTTGCTGTACCTATCAACCTGTCAACTAGGTTTTAAGCCCTGCATCCTTTAGGTATTTGCCCTAATGCTCTCCCTCCCCTTGCCCCCAACACCTCAAAAGGCCGTGGTGTGTGATGTTCCCTTCCCTGTGTTCATGTGTTCTCATCGTTCAACTCCCCCTTATGAGTGAGAACCTGTGGTGTTTGGTTTCCTGTTCTTGTGGTAGTTTGCTGAGAATGATGGTTTCCAGGTTCATTCAGGTCCCTGCCAAGGACATGAACTCAGTCTTTTTTATGATTGTATAGTATTCCATGGTGTATATATGCCACATTTTCTTTATCCAGTCTGTCATTGATGGACATTTGGGTTGGTTCCAAGTCATTGCTATTGTAAATAGTGCTGCAATAAACATGTGTGCATGTGTCCTTATAATAGAATGATTTATAATCCTTTGGGTATATACCCAGTAACGGGATTGCTGGGTCAAATGGTATTTCTGGTTCTAGATCCTTGAGGAATAGCCACACTGTCTTCCACAATGATTGAACTAATTTACACCCACCAACAGTGTAAAAGTGTTCCTATTGCTCCACAGCCCATCAGCATCCCTTGTTTCCTGACTTTTTAATGATCGCCATTCTAACTGGCATGAGATGGTACCTCATTGTGATTTTGACTTGCATTTCTCTAATGATCAGTGATGATGTGCTTTTTTTTCCATATGTTTGTTGGCCACATAAATGTCTTCTTTTGAGAAGTGTCTGCTCGCATCCTTTTCTAGATCTTAGCAATTATGTTCAAATGACATGTTTCAAAATTTCATTATGATTCTTGTAAAAATGTTAGCCAGAATTATGATGTGATGTAATTTAGTACATAGTTTTATGTTTTTCAGAATCCCAGCATTTTATAGGAGTAATCTTAGCTTATCTGATCTGTGAACTAAGATAGGAAGTTTAAGTTTAGAATAGCGATCTTCAATAGAAAGCAAATTCATATCTTATGCAAGAAAGACAAACATGTTCACTTGTATTATATTTATACTTGATAAAAGTCAAATAAAAGACAAATAGCTGATTTTTAAAAATTACCAAACTAGGTGGATTACTCAAAATTTTATCATAATAACATATACTTCAATTGTTATGTAACAATGTTTCTGAGCTAGTCTTTTCTATATGATTTTTCCTTTTTCAAAGGGCTAGCACATTTAAACTTCAGTTTCTTTACTTTTTGGAAAACTGGGGAACTACTGACCCACATAAGTACTTATACATTTTTACAAACCAATTAAAAATAGTTATTGAACTTAAGACATTTTATAATCTAACTTATTAACTTGTACAAAAAAAAAACGAAGTATTCTTAAATATCACAGAAAAACTAAAGGATTTTCTCAAATATAGACACTCAAAGGTGTAGAGAATTATAGCGTCAAATTTCCAGTCTCAGCCATAGGTCTAAATAAACCCGGAAATTAAAAACAAAACAAAAGTTTGTCCAGATCTTAAAGATATGTTCTACTTTCTAGTGGTCATGAAATACACTTTCTAGTGTTCATGAATATTCAAGGAAAAAAAATGAAATAAATTAACAAAACGGGTTCTCTCTACTCTGTCACCTGGAATAAATTAAATTCCCACTCTATACCCAAACATGATAACTACATGACCAAAAGATTCCTTGTTATTTTGTCACATATTAATAAAACCATAATTACTATGCTTTTATGGAAAACCAGAACCCAAAATAAAATAACTGGAACAGAAGAGAGGGAGAAGGACAGGAGGAGACTGATTGAGAAAGAACTGTAAAGATTAAATTCTGTTGCATTACTTTGCTGCAAATTAATTCACACAGTTGTTTAGCAAAATTTCTCATAATTTATGAATGTAGTAACTTTAAACCCATTCAGCATTGTCTTCCTTTTCTGAAGTCATATCTTTCTAAAAATGTTTTTAAAAACTACAACCTCAGAATGCACTAGGAAGGCTTTTCTGTTTTCTGTCACTACCTTTTAGGGATTAAATTGTGTCACCTAAAAAGACACTGAAGTCCTAACTTCCAGTACCTGTGAGCGTGACCTTATTTAGAAATGTGGTGCTTACAGAGGTAATTAAGAAAATTATCTATACCAATATGATCGTGCTTTTATAAAAAAGAAGAAATTCAGACACAGTGAAAGACATAGAAGGAAAACATAAAAATACAGTTGGTCATCTACAAGCCAAGGAGACAACTGAGGCTACCAGAAGTGAGGAGAGAGGCATCAAATAAATATGCCTTCATAGTTCTCCCAATAAACCAACCTTACCAACACCTTGATTTCAGACTTCTCACCTCTAGGACTATAAAAAATATATTTTTGTTCTTCTAAGCCATGAATTTTGTGGTATTTTGTTACAGTAGAACTAGGAAACAAAAACATCACCTATAGTTTTCATCATTTTCACAGAATGACAGCTGTGTTTACATCCATTTTTTCTGCCTTGAAAATATTGTAATATAAAGAAGTACAACCTCCAAATTGCTGTTGTATGAGAGATGGAAAGAAGGAAGCACTGGTTCTCTACCTGAAAAATAAATTACTGTTAGTAGATTTTTTATTTGTTTTATTTTGGCATTTAAAAGAGAGTGGAAAAGATAATTCAACTTACAAATATCACATCCTAAATCAGACTATTAATATTTTAATTTATTTAACATAGAAAGATGATTTATCAGAAAGACTTGCAAATTGTGGTCAGGTTGTCCAAACAACATTGATCTTCTAAGAGATGAATTATGATTTGTTTCCATTTCTAATATATCAGAGAAATTTTGTTGTGGAAACAAATCTATTATTGGACTGTGATGAATAACAGATTATTACAAAGCAGAATTGCTACCCTTTGTCTCACATGTACCCTTGGAACATATCTTATAGGTTTCTGTGCCACTAAATGCTGCACAAAGTGCCTGCCTGTGGATCTTGGAATTGCTCAACACAAACAAACATGTTAATTAGGCAGTCTCAGTTCAACAACAAAAGCAAGAAAATTATAATTCAGTACAAAGTCAATGAAAGGCTATTTTCTTGTTTTATGCAATAATGCTACCTAAAAATCAAAATAGTGTCAAACGCACAAATCTATTCTTTGATAATTATAAGGTATGAATCCATCCTATGAATGTGAGAACATTCAATTGGAATGTAATTGTCCGCACTGAAAACCACGACAATTTTATTTCTTTCTCTAGGGCCCCAAAAAAGTCACCCTGACATACCACAAAGCAAAAGTTTACATTGTTTATACACTGATTATACAGCAGAATCTAAGTGATTCCTGTATAACTTATAGTACTTGAGGGACAAAAGAAAAACATTTCATGGAGCTAAGTACTCTCCAACTGGCTTGTAACGTTTTTGCTTATAAGTAGGCAATATATTTAGTATCAGAATTTACCAATAAATAATAACTACAAATAATAGGCATATTTTTCTTTTCTTAAATACAAAGTATTATTTTAAGCTGAAAATATTGTTACGAGATCTTTGGGGTGTCAGTTTTCTGGCGGGAAACCTCTGTGGCTGGTTGCACTTTTGCCTGAGTTCTTGTCCTGTTTCCAAGAAGATGGAGGTATGCAGGTAAGTAGAAGGTGAACAAGGCTAATAGGAGCTTTGATGAGTGTTACAACAGCTTAGAGGACCCCCACAGTGGGCAGCGCCTCTCTCTAGACAGGTCATCTCCTCCAGGGTTCAGCTCTCAGGAGAGAGGGTAGCTCCTCCTTGCAGCTAGTCCTCCCACCATCTCCAGCTACCAGCAGAGAGAGTGGCTCTTTTCCGCAGCTGGGCATCCTGTCCTCTCTCCATCCTCTGTCCTGCTCTGGCCTTCCTCTCTCCGGTTTTGGCTGAGCCCCGGGCTTTTATGGACCTCGGAGGGGAGAAAGTGCATGCTGATTGCTCTGTGGGCGGGCACAGAAGAGGCACTACTAGTCCCCACTCCGGTCTTTGGGACTGACAGCCTGGCCCCCAGCCTTCAGGCCCTCTCTGACCTGAAGGTGGGGACTTACTGGGGTCCCTCCCTCTTCCTCCCAGAAATCCGTATGCCTCCCGCTGCCATTCATGACCTGGAAGCTTGGCCCCAACCCTTCTCCAAGATCTGAGAAAGTGCTGGGAGCAGAGAGAGGCCAGGCAGTGGGAGCAGACACCCCTGAGCCTGCAGGGATGTGGTGGGGCGCCTTTCTGGGCCCCAGGGGTGCAGGCTGAACCAGGGAGGGCCTCCGCAGCTGCACCGGAAAGCTCCTGCTCCACTAATTCAAAAAGGGCAGGGCTCCCGCTTGTCCCTAGCTCCTGCCTACTCCCTGGAGCAGGAGGCCCGGGTCTGCAGCAGACCTGTGGCTGCACCTTCACCCAGGAGGGCAGAAATTCTGCCTGCTCGCAGCCTCCACAAGAGCACAGGGAAGCTGGAACCCACAGCTGCAGTTTGGGTGGCTGCAGCCCCACACTCCTGGGTGGGGCGTCTGTCTGCTCCGTGGAGCAGGAGGCCTGATTCTGCAACTGTAGTTCGGGCGGCTGCAGCAGCGCCTGGGGGGGATTCCTGCCTTAGCTCAGAAGGGGTGGGGTTCCCAACGGCTCCATGAAGTGTGCAGCCCCAGCCACGGCCTCCTTGCTGCAGCCAGCATGATAGCAGCCGCTGCATCAGACTACCCGCCACTGCTATCAGTATTGCCTGAAAATATTTTGAAGTATTATTTAAAGTGTAATAAATGAAAATATCTAAAAACATTTAATGTTCACCAAACAACAAAGTAACAGTGTAATTATCATAAAATATGCAATTTTATAATTTGACTACTTCTATAATTCAACTCTACTCATAGGAATGTGTCCTATGCTGTCTATATTTGATTATGATTATGTATTTAACTTTTTAAAAAAAATTACTGAGTCAATATTAACAATATGCACTTCATGGAATGGTAAGATTGAAAAGTACGTATGTGACAAGCTTAATATTGTGATTTTTATTCACTGCCTTAGATATTCTCAGAATTAAAAAAAAATCATTGAATACATTTGTGAACTTCTAGGATATTTTCAAGTGTTGAGATATATTGATGAGAAATGACAGCTACGTAGTCAACATGGCAAAATGTAAAGACCCACAATTTGGTTACAGAACCTTTCATTTCGGTTCATATGTGCCGTGTAGAGGTGGTGGGTTCCCATTTCCGTTAACGTTGAAGATTAATGAATGAGAACGGATATTTCATCATGGTATAAAACATCCACACCTATCATATACAAGTTAAATATTTTTCAAATCTTAGACAGAAGATAAGATCCCTAGATCTGGTTAAGCATTAGGTGCTTATATATAAATATGCAATAGGAACCAAGTAGAAAGCAAATTGCCTGGGCCATAGATTAAGTGTGAATTGCATTATTGAATTGAGGATCAAAAAAAGGTGCTGTTAAATTCCAATTATTTAAACACTTGTTAAAATGATAATTAAAGTTTTATTCAAGACTGTTGGTATTGCAATAGGGGAGTGATATTTAGGCTTAAATTTGAATACAGCAAAAACATCTGGAGATTTATAACCAATGAGCAGATGAGGGGATCAGTGAATAAAAAATTGCTAAAAGAAAGCATCAAAGGTGGGAGAACTCCTGCTAAACTGACTTGGCAGAATTTCCACTAAAACAAGACTCAGTAAGGACGCACATGGAAGCACAAGTTTGAGGCCTGTTCTAGAAGAAGTTTAGAGAAGCCAAACTGAAGTGTGGTTCTAGAGAAAGTTTTTATCAGTGGATAGGAGAGGGTTGGGAGTACATCCTAGAATGGTTAATACAATATAATATTTTTGAGTACTTAATTTCTGTTAGGTACCATTAACATTCTTTTTATTATGCAATTATAATTTAGCAATAAATTCAATAATAACTTTTAAACAAATAAATTACATGATTAAAGTGTTCAGAATTTGGAGTATTTGGAGATTAACAGTAGAACTATTTTTATCATAAGATATACAGTTATTGGATAAAATATACTTCTACTTTCAGCCAACATAGAGTGACAAGGACCAGAGTCCCTATGCTGTCCAAAACAAAACATAGCAAAATAAATACAAAAGTAAAGGAACATAAAACGTAAATAAAAAGGAAGTAATATATATGAAACTGCACTTTGTATGACACGGGGTATCAGCCAATGGAGAGCGAAACCTAAGAGACAGGAAACAAAACGATTAAAGTGATTAATGATTTCATTTAATGATTAATGGTTCAAAATGATTAAAGCATACATTTACAATGGTTTACTTGCTTGAGAAGTTTTTAAGCCAGTATCCAAGACTGTAGAGAAAACCATCTGTAAAGATTTGAAAGTACAGTACCTGACACTCAAATAGGACCAAGAATAGCCCTCTTTATCAGGTTGCTTCCATCTTACATGTTTTACCTCAATTATCAAGCAAGTTCAACAACTTTCTCTTTATTAAGTGTTTGTAAATAAACAGAATCTTCACTATGATATTTAAACATTTAGTATTACTTCAGGAAAAATTAACATATGATGGAAAATTCTTTCTCCTCACAGAATTCTCTTTATCCTTTGCATATGTAGTTTTCATAATTTTTGAACTTTATAAATAAGTAATATTATAAAAGTAAGGTTCATAAATTAACTGCATGCTAGAACTTATACAGACAAATTGACAGCACCTGTACATCATGTATATAGGAGCCTATGAAATGAATTTAACAAATATGTATCATTTTAGGTAAAATCTTAGTATTAAATATAATAAACTATTTCTCATGTATTTAATTTATTTAATTTCATTCATCTTAACATAAGACATTTATGTTCACCCCCATAGATTTATTTTTTATCAACCTTGAGTAATTGAGAATCCAATCTCACTTCAGCAGCCTCCAGGTTTCCACAGCAAATGGAAATATATATATATATATATATATATATATATATGTAGACTTTATCCTTTACTTGTTTCTTTTTTGTGTCCTATACGCTCCAAGTTCTTCAAATAACCAGACTGCTTTTGAAATTTGAAATAACTTCCATAGTCAAAAAACAATCCAAATAAAAAAGATGAGCAAATAAATATAAAAAATTTCTTGAAATATACATGTTAACCCCAACTTTTCATCTCATATAGTGCTATTTATGTTCCCATCTCATGTTTTTCCAGGTTTCCAAAATTTATTGATCTGATTCATGTAGATTAATAGAATCTAGCAATTGGCTCATTGATCTAATTTTCCATTATGTTCTGAAAGATGGTTCTCGAAATACCTTGTGGCATATCTTTGGTAAAATTTTCTGGAAGCAAAGCTTTTTCCTTGTCCTACATTAATGTGTATTATTTGAAATCCACCATGGAGATCTATTTCATAACACAGGAATATAGTTGAATAGGGAATTCACTTCCTTGGGTACATTCCAAGTCTCCTTCCTGAGTTAAAGACAGTGAAGACATAAAAATAAGTTTAGTCTTCAGATATGTTTTTCATTCTACAGGTCCTGTGGAGCTACTGAAGTAAAATTTCTCAGGGTGTACAGAAAATATCTTCTCATTCTGAAGTCTTTTGTTATAAACAATCGGAAAAAAAAAACAAAAACCAAAAACAAAAACAAAAAAACATGTCTATGTCTCTGACAATATAATTTCAAAATTTCAAGTCAGGATGGATTTTGATACTATGTTTCTGTTTACAATACTCCCAAATCAATACAAATTGATTTTTTCTTCCTTGTATGTGACCATAAATTTTAGCAATGGTGCAATATTCTTGGCACAACAATGCAATTAAAGTATTCCATCACACATGAAGCTTTGAAAATGAATACATGAATACATATTCATACAATACATTGACACTGATAAGTAATTTTCTTGTGGCCAAAGAGTTAAGTCTTTCAAAGCATGTAAGATTTTTGTTTTCAAATCCTTATTTAAATATAATGGTTTCTAAGCATCACTATTAAATTCCATTTCTAAAGGAAAATTTAAAGTGACTACAAATTCTTTGATGTTTTTCCAGTGGAAAAGCAGGATTTCTGCCACTTCACTTTATAATCATACAAATTTCATTACTGCTTTACCCAACAAAAGTTTAGCAGGTGACTGTGTATATGCATTGGGTCCAGTTCTTAAAAGGGTTACAGCTACGTATTCCTTGGAATCCTTTCTTGGTGACACTGTTTTTGAGAATTCAGCCACCACAGTGTAGGAAGCCAAAATAATCCCATAGAATGATCACATTATCATCCTCTGGTTGTCAGGAACATAACAGCTACCAGGCGATAATGAGTATCAACTGCCGCCCTATGAATAAGCCTTCTTCAACGTCCACTGAAGAGAAAACTTCAAATGACTATAGTATCTTACCACAACCACTTGACATAAGCCAAGGGAGAACCATATAGTTGAATCCAGTCAACTCATAGAAGAATAAAAGATAATAAATTATTGTTTGAATCCATTGGGTTGTGATGTGGTTTGTTTGCAGAAGTATTGATACATACGTATGACATAAATTAAATTTCCAAATAAGAGCAATTTGCTTTCATCCATTTAATTTGCCAGAATAAGAAATGATAGTTGAACTTTTCTCAAACTTTTTATTGCTATAGCTCTAATTTCCCAAGGTTAAATAAAGTAACAAGATGGGCAAAAGTGTGAATTTCACCCATTAGATTGTAAAATTGTATACCAAACTCTTCTCTATTCTCATTTTGAATACCCAACCAATAGCACAGAATACTTACTTTATTACCTTTCCCTCTGCAAACAATTCTTAGTAGCTAATTTGTTGTGTTCTTTAATCATTTTTATCAATGATGAGTAATTAAGAACCAGACCTTTTTTCATTACCTCTAATGTTTTATTATAAATAGTTCATCTTGTAAAAGTCTTCTGCCAACCCACACAGTCCATAAGCGTTTCTACTTTAGTCACTGCTTTTGTTATAATCTTTACCCTAAGCTGTCAACATTACTGGAGACGTTTTCACCTTCATTTGGGTTAGTAGTTAAAAATTTGATATGGAGTTCTTCCACGCTCTCCACTCTCCCCACGCAGTGAATGAAAGCCTCAAGTCCTTACGTACTGTGGCCAAAGAATTTTCACATCTTGAACAACAGAACACATTGAATGTTTGGCCCTTGAGATCATCCAGCAGCTGCCTCTGTCACTCTGTATTGACATTTGCTACAGCTGTAATATTTCAGAGAATTGATTCAACTG
Organism: Piliocolobus tephrosceles; assembly: GCF_002776525.5. Taxonomy (NCBI): domain Eukaryota; kingdom Metazoa; phylum Chordata; class Mammalia; order Primates; family Cercopithecidae; genus Piliocolobus; species Piliocolobus tephrosceles. The sequence goes on from NC_045435.1 coordinate 19,657,970, forward strand.
GATTTAAATGTTTCTGCCTTGATTTGGGGAAAATCGTCATGTCCAAATTTATTTTCAGTTTTAGCATGAACTGTATTTTATACTCTTTAACCTTACACAAAATATGAATTTGCATATCTAGAAACAGTATATTCTTTGAGAAATGAGAAGCACTCTCACCTACTATAAAGCACAAGAAAATTTATTATTATTCTTATTTCTTTCTGCAAATCAGTATTTACAAATTATATTTAAGTTTCAGGCTAGTGATCTAGTCTCATAATTTCTTTTCTTTTTTTTTTTTTTTTTTGAGATGGAGCTTTGCTCTTGTCACCCAAGCTGGAGTGCAAAGGCATGATCTCAGCTCACTACAACCTCTGCCTCCTGGGCTCAAGCGATTCTCCTGCCTCAGCCTCATGAGTAGCTGGGATTACAGGCATCCGACAACACTCCCACCTAATTCTTGTATTTTTTGTAGAGATAGGGTTTCACCATATTGGTCAGGCTGGTCTCGAACTCCTGACCTCAGGTGATCCATTCTCTTCAACCTCCCAAAGTGCTGGGTAGTCCCATAATTTCTAAAGGGTGAAGCATCATTCACTCATTTAGTCTACAGGTATTTAATGACATGTATGCAATTAACAGATGCAACTTGGTCAATTGGTCAATAATGTTAAATACCAATTAGATATTCAGCACTGTGATAGTTACTATAGTGGCTTTATCAGCAATATAAAAGTCTTGGCTCTTTCCTAAGCAATTTTGCAATGTAATTGACTATAAAAGAGTGTCACATACTGGAAGCCAGGTGCCATGTTGGTCTGGGCCTACCGACACTTCAACACTCATGACATTATCAGAAGTCAACCAGCAAGACAGTAAACACACACACAAAATATATTGGTATTGTGATAAAAGCTAATCAGAAAACAAACGAGAAGTTTTATATAACAATGTGATGAAGGGATGTGCAGAGAATCCTAAACGTTGAGAAGTGGGCAGCCATAATAGGGGTAAAAGGAATTGCATTTAGGCAGAACAATAGCAAGTTGTACCTATTTAAGGGCAAAAAAAAACGAAAAACAAAAACAAAAAAAACATGGTATGCAATGAAGTATGAGTTTAATACGAAAAAGGGAGAGTGTTATAAAAGTTTGAATAGGAGGAAGAAGTTCATCTGCATCAGAAAACACATCCCATAGAAAAAATATTTATATTTCCTTCCTGAGATGTCTTCTTGGTAATTTAACCAAATAAATATTTTTTAAAACTAGATTTTATTGTGCATATGTATATCAGGCTAGAGTGTGTCTGTTGTTAACCTTATATAGTTAATGGATAGAGATGACAATGATAGAAAGTAACTGTGTCTTTTATGGTCAATAAGATTTCAAGATTGCCTGGGGAGAGCCAACATTTTATGAGGGCTTAAATTCATCTCAGCAACAGCTACGGCTTGCTGTCCATGTTTTTTTCCACCCTCTGGTTTATATTCAGTCTGTCTTTGGAGTGCTACCAGTCCTTCTAGTGGCATTTGTTCTTCAGTTCTGCAGTTCTCCTATATCCTAACAATAAATATGTTTGTTGTTTAAGATAAGTTGATTTTTGTGACATATTGGTTTACTTCCATAAATGGACTAAATATTGTGTGTGTGTGTGTGTGTGTGTATATATATATATTCTTCTATCAACAAATAAAATATTTATCAATATTTCCTAATTAACAAATGCCAATTTCAGTATTAAGTATATTGGAAAGGTAAGTTAATTAAAGGATACTAGCATATTTGTACCAATGTAAAATTTTGTAGCTCTAGAAAAGCACATTTTTTTCCTGTAAAATAAAATCAAACTGTTAAACAACTATTTAGCTAGATATTTAGTTAAACAGATATTTTAGAAATTTTGTGAAGGGGACCTTGATCCTATACTAAGAAAATATAATCCTATTTGACCATATACAAGCATTTTAACAAGCATTTTATTTTCATTCACACTTAAGTGACATGCATAGGAGTCATCAATTGTTAGTCAACTAAAGGACCTGATATCAATGGTATAATAGAAAAAGCATGAGCCTTTCATTCCATTTACACTGATCTACTTCTCGCTGACATATCTTACATTTTTCAACCCTATGAATTTCTTCATGCAAATTTCTGTCTCTGCCATCTATACAATTCCTCTTAAACCATTTGGGAGAAGATGAATTCACATCTTTTCCTGTAGAATATCTTTGGCAGCTAGAATTGAGCATTCTGAAGTCAGAACTCATTTGGCATTTTTAATTTTTCATATCTGTTTGAAAGTATGATAATTCTGGTGTTTCTGAGTCACCAGATAGACTACAAGCCCAGCTGAGGGAGATGAATACTTCACATATTTTGATTTCCATTTGCACAGTTTTTCCAATTATTTAACTTATTTATCGGAAAGATGTCTACAGAGCTAAGAAAACAATCAGACATAGTCTGGGAAAAAATACAAGATTTATTGGGTGAAGTTGTTATATAAGCCAGGAGGCACTATTTTCCCTGACTTTCAAGTCTTCACAAATTTGGCCGGTACTTACGATAATCTCGGAGCAGAAAGAGGATCTCCTCCTGTCTATTAAGATGTTTGTTGTGCTCATTAAGAAGTCTTCATTCTCCTCTGAGGGATTTTTGTACAATCCTGTGTCTCTCCTCACTGTTTTGGAAACTGACAACATACTTGCCTATTTTCAAGTGCAAACAACAAATTATAGACCCAGTCAGTTCTGAGCAATAAATTTCTTGGCTCCCCATTCTTCAGTAGGTCCAATCTGTAGCCTTAACCAACACCATTTCTGGACCAGGTCAATTTAGCACGATACCTTTTCCATATTATGAGCTGAAATATCTGCAGGGTAATTCAAAGGTAAGTGTTGTCAATGACTTCAAAGGTTTGTGTCACAGTGTATTATTGCACATTCTTTTTTAGTTTGCCTTAGAATTCCCCCTTGGCAATATTTTCAGGTGCCCCTGAGATATCGAGGCTGACTGCAAAATAAGCTCCCCATTTTCACCTTCTGCCCCTCTGTCTACATTAAGCAGGATTTAACGTTCTCTGGTAGGATGCCTAAAGTTTTTTTTTTGTTTTCTTTTTCTTTTTCTTTTTTCTTTTGAGACGGCGTTTCGCTCCTGTTTCCCAGGCTGGAGTGCAACTGGCGCGATCTCGGCTCACTGCAACCTCCGCCTATCAGGCTCAAGCCATTCTCCTGCCTCGGCCTCCCTAGTAGCTGGGATTACAGGCGTGTGTCACCACGTCTGGCTAATTTTGTATTTTTAGTAGGGACATGGTTTCTCCATCTTGGTCAGGCCGTTCTTGAACTCCCGACCTCAGGTGATCCGCCCGCCTGGGCCTCCCAAAGTGCTGGGATTACAGGCATGAGTCACCGCGCCCGGCCCTAGTTATTCCTGTGATAACAGGATTGTGCTGAAGAAAATTTACGAAGTAGAGAATTAGAAAGACCTCATCTGAAGTTCTACTACTTGAACACAAATACTGTCTTTCTTATATGTTATCTTCTATGAAATGTGCATATATTTTAAAGTAGTGGTTTCAAGCTAATTATATTATTGATTTATAGAGATGACAATATATTTTAAATTTAAAAAATTCCAGCTAACTTTTGTGGTCTGAACATCAAATCATATGTCACATAATTACTGTTAGAATTTTGAATAAAACATAATTCAAATTTATTCAATTTGTTTTTATTTCAGCTTTCACAATTTCTTATTTCAAGATATTCTTAATATTATCTAACACCATGTTGTACTCATTTATATTGCAGTCATCAAATGAAGAAATAGCATTTGTTATTAATTTGAAATTCTACTATTTTGTTCTCTGTTATGGGTCATTCCCACAACAAAGTTACTACATTTCTTTGACCATATGGCATTATATTTTTTATTATTATTTTTTTTCTTTTGAGACAGAGTCTCGCTCTGTGGCCCAGGCTGGAGTGAGTGGTGCGATCTCTGCTCACTGCAAGCTCCGCCCCCCGGGTTCCCGCCATTCTCCTGCCTCAGCCTCCGGAGTAGCTGGGACCACAGGCGCCGCCACCACGCCCGGCTAGTTTTTTGTATTTTTAGTAGAGAAGGGGTTTCATCATGTTAACCAGGATGGTCTCCATCTCCTGACCTCATGATCCACCCTTCTCGGCCTCCCAAAGTGCTGGGATTACAGGCTTGAGCCACCGCGCCCGGCCATATTTTTTATTTTCTTATATAAAACAAAGACGTTAAGGATACCCCACTGATCTTATTTTATGTTTAAAAGTGTTTCTACTTTTATAATTTTAATAGATGATATTCCATCTTGTACAGCTACATAAACAAGCAGTTTTTAAAAATAGTAAAGTTCTTATTAGAAATAATTGTAAATTAATATGCAGTTATAAGAAATAATGCAGGCTAGGTACAGTAACTCACATCTCTAATCCCAGCACTTAGAGAGGCAAAGGCAATAGGATTTTTCTTTATGTGTAATTGTGAATTGTGTTTGATTTTTAATTTTAACAATCATAGTTTTATTTCTAGCACATTAAAAAAATTAAAAATATTAACAGACAGGCCGATGCGGTAGCTCACGCCTGTAATCCCAGTACTTTGGGAGGCTGGTTCGGGTGGATCATGGGGTCAAGAGATTGAGACCATTCTGGCCAACATGGTAAAACCCCATCTCTTCTAAACACACAAAAGTTAGCTGAGCATGGTGGTGCATGCCTGAAGTGCCAGCTACTTGGGAAGCTGAGGCAGGAGAATCACTTGAACCCAGGAGACGGAGGTTGCAGTGAGTCAATATCGTGCCATTGCATTCCAGCCTGGTGAGAGGTTCCATCTCAAAAAAACAAACAAAAAACAAAAACAAAATACAAAAAACAAAACAAAACAAAAACAGACTTAGTAATGACATCACGACATCAGCAGGATAGTAGATTAGTTAGCTTCAAGTCTCTGTTATCCATGAAAACATTAAATAAGCAGAGATTATTTTAAATAACCTTACAATGGCTCTAAAAATCTATAAAATATCTATAGCAAGAAGCCAAATGCCCAATCGAGTTAAAGGCACTTTAAAAATGATAGAAACATTTTCTGCATGACCTATTTTGGGAAAAGCAGCAACCCAATTCCCTTCTGCTTACCAAAACTGAACCTAATTTGTAGCACTTTAACATGTCTAAGATCTACCTGAGAGTTTCTGTTTTGTGTAATTTACAGTTCAAATAGGCAAAACTATCACAGTTTAGATCTCAAGCTACAGAAATCTACAGGAAGCAGATTTCTCCCAAAAATATCAAGGGAGTTACAGACTCACACAAGACTGGGGCAAGAGAATACTGTTTGTGGAATGCAATAGAAAAGTGAAGTCAATTAGGAGAAGCAACTGTGTGATTCATTGTGAAATCAGCATTTAGAAAGCAGCTACATGTACAGGGTAATTAAAAAAAATAATGCAAGCACACTCATGGAAGATGCATTTTCCATGTAAGTCTGAGAAAACCTTAAAACTATGTGCCAGGATAAAAAGTGAATGTATTTCCCTGCACATAGCAATTCTTTAAAGACTGGAATCAGTGGTTGTTTTGACAAATGCCAAGTTTCTAACAAACAATCACAAAGTATGCAAAAAAATATGAAAACACGGCCCATTTAAAGTAACAACATTAATATTCAGAAACCACCATGGAAGAAACACAGATATTATATTTGCTAGACAAAGACTTTAAATTAACTGTACTAAATATGCTCAAAGAGATAAAGGAAGTCAGGAAAATAACATATGAGCATAATTAAAATATCAGCAAACAGCTAAGAATTGCAAATAAAGAAATAAACAGAAATTCAAGAGCTAAAACAAATAAAAGCTGGGGTCTAACAGCAGACTTTAATAGGCAAGTAAAGACAGACAGAGCAAGAAACAAAGAACTTATTGGAAAAAGGTAATGACTGAAAACTTTCTAAATTTGAAAAAAAAAAGACATGGATATACAAATTCAGGAAACTCAAAAAGCACTAGTAGAATAAAATTCAAAGTTACTCATAATGAGATACATTATAATCAAACTGCTGAAAATAAGGAGGGAATTGTAAAAGCAGCAAGAAAAAAAGTGACTTTTTATGTGCAAGGCATCCTCAAGTAGACTAACAGAAGATTCCTCTGTGATAAGCTTGCAGGCCAAGAGAGTAGAAGTATATATGTAAAATGCTGAAAGAAAGAAAGTCAACTGAGAATTAAAATGAAAGGGACATTAGACAGTAACTTAAAGTCATATAAAAATATAAAATTCTTTGGTTTTAATTAATTTGTTTATTCTATCAAATTTTAAAGGCAATCAGAAATAATTTTAAATCTATGTTCGTAAAATTATAAATGTGTAATACAAACAATTGTATTCTAATATTTTGAGTAATCTAGAAATAATGAACATATTCCTAGAAAAACAACCCATCAAAATTGAATTTTGAAGAAATGGAAAATATGAATAGATCAATAACACTATCAGTAATCAAAATCAGTAATCAAAAACCTCCAAACAAGGAAGATCTCAGAAACAGATAACTTTGCTGGTAAATTTGACAAAACATTTAAAAAATAATTAACGCTAATATTTCTCAAACTTTGAAAAGTTGAAAATGAGGTATTATGGACTGAATTGTTTCCTCAAAAATGTATATGCTAACCGCCTAGACCATAATGTACCTGTATTTGGAGATGTGGTCTTTGGAGGGCAATTAGGGTTAGATGAGGTCATGAGAGTGGGTCCCTAGTGGTGGGATTAATGCTTTATAAGAAAAAAAAGAGAGAAAACACTCTCCCTGCACCACATGAGAACACAGCAAGGAGGTGGTCATCTACAAGTTAGGAAGAGGCACATGATCAGCAGCTTTTCTTGGGCCTCTCAGCCTTAGAACTGTGAAAAATAAATATTTTTTGTTTAAACCACACAAAGTGGTATTTTGTCACAGAAGCTTGAAAAGACTTACATGAAAAAAAAAAAAAAAACTTCAAATTATTTTATGAGTTCATATTACCTTGATACCAAAGCCAGTCAAAGATAGTACAAAAAGAAGTACAGACCAATATACCTTATGAATATTAATAAAAATGCTTATTAAAATACTAGGAAACAAAATTAAACATAAATTCATCAGATTAAAGGTATTGTAAATGATAAGTTGCATTTATTAATGGAATGCAAAGATGGTTCAACATAGTAAAATAAAATAGCATGTTAACAGAATGGAGAAAAAACCCACATAACCTCCATTAATGCAGAAAAAAAAGGATTTTACAAAATTCAACACTTTTGAATAGAAGCAGGAAATAAACTAAGCATACAAAAACTACATCAATATTATAAAGGTTATATACGAAAATCCTTCAGCTAAACATTATAGTCAACAGCAAAAATGGAAATATTTTTCTAAAAGATTAGGAACAAAATAAAAAATGAGTACTTTTGCCACTTGTATTCATCATAGTACTGTAATTCCCTAGACAGAGCAATTAAGATAGAAAAAAATATAAAAAAGATCAAAATTGAAAAGAGATAATTAACATTATCTCTGAACTCAGATGGCATAACGTTATATGTAGAGAACCATAATGTTTCCATGAAAACAAGACTATTATGACAAATAAGGACATTGAGCAAAAGTGCAAGATATAAGACAAAAAATTAATTGTGCTTTTATATACTAAGAATGAACAATTTGAAAAATATTAAGATAACAATTTCATGTACAATAGCATCAATCGAATAAAATGCTTTGGAATAAATTTAACCAAGGGCGTTGTATTAGATCATTTTAATACTGCTAATAAAGACAAACCAAAGACTGGGAAGGAAAATAAGGTTTAATTGGACTTACAGTTTTACATGGCTGGGAAGACCTCAGAATCATGTCAGGAGGCGAAAGGCACTTCTTACATGGTAGTGGCAAGAGAAAATGAAGAAGATGCAAAAGCAGAAACCTCTGATAAAACCATCAGATCTCGTGAGACTTATTCACTACCACAAGAATAATATTGAGGAAATTGTCCCCATGATTTGATTTACTTCCCACCGAATCCCTCCCACAATACCTGGGAATTATGGGAATACAATTCAAGATGACATTTGGCTGGCAACACAGAGCCAAACCGTATCATTCTGCCCTTGGTCCCTCCAAATCTCATATCCTCACATTTTAAGACCAATCACGACTTCTCAACAGTTCCCCAAAATCTTAACTAATTTCTGCATTAACCCAAAGCACACAGTCCAAAGTCTTACCTGAGACAAGGCAAGCCCCCTCTGCCTGTGTGCCTGTAAAATCAAAGGCAAGCTAGTTACTTCCTAGATACAATGGGGCTGCAGGTTTTCGGTAAATACAGCCATTCCAAAAGGAAGAAATTGGCCAAAACAAAGGCCCCATTCCAGTCCAAAATCAACAGGGTAGTCAAATTTTAAAGCTCCAAAATTATCTCCTTTGACTCCAGGTCTCACATCCAAGTCATGCTGATGCAAAAGATTGGTTCCCATGATCTTTGACAGCTCTGCCTCTGTGGCTTTGCAGGATACAGCCTCCCTCCCAGCTGCTTGCACAGGCTGGCATTGTCTGGCTTTTCCAGGTGAATGGTGTAAGCTGTCATTGGGTCTATTATTCTGGGGTCTGGAGAACGGTGGCCCTCTTCTCACAGCTCCACTAGGTGGTGCCCAAGTAGGGACTCTGTGTTGGGGCTCTGACCCCACATTTCCCTTCTGCACTGTGCTAGCAAAGGTTTTCCATGAGCGCCCTGCCCCTGCAGCAAACTTCTGCCTGGGCATCCAGGTGTTTCTTTACATCTTCTGAAATCTAGACAGAAGTTCCCAAACCTTAATTCTTCTGTGCACTCGCAGGCTCAACACCATATGGAAGCTGCCAAGGGGCTTGCACCCTCTAAAGCCAAGGCCCAAGCTCTACATTGGCCCTTTTCAAGCATGCCTGGAGTGGCTGGAATGCAGAGCACTAAGATCCTAGGCTGCGCACAGCATGAGGACCCTGGACCTGGGCCATGAAACCATTTTCTTCCAGGCATCCAGGCCTGTGATGAGAGGGGCTGCCATGAAGGCCTCTGAAATGCCCTGGAGATATTTTCTCCATTGTCTTGGGGATTAACATTTGGCTCTTTGTTACTTATGCAAACGTCTGCAGCCAGCTTGAATTTCTCCTTAGAAAATGGGTTTTTCTTTTCTATCGCATTGTCAAGCTGCAAATTTCCTGAACTTTTATGCTCTGCTTCCCTTATAAAACTGAATGCCTTTAAAAGCACGCATGTCACATCTTGAACGCTTTGCTGCTTAGAAATTTCTTTCACTAGATACCCTAAATCATCTCTCTCAAGTTCAAAGTCCCACAAATCTCTAGGGCAGGAGTAAAACGGCCTCTAGCCTCTTTGCTAAAACATAACAAGAGTCATCTTTTCTCCAGTTCTCAACAAGTACATCATCTCCATCTGAGACCACCTCAGCCTGGACCTTATAGTCCGTATCACTACCAGGTGTTTGGTCAAAGCCATTCAACAAATTTCTAGGAAGTTTCAAACTTTCCGAGATGTTTCTGTTTTCCTCTGAGGCCTCCTAACTGTTCCAACCTCTGCCTGTTACCCAGTCCCAAAGTTGCTTCTACATTTTTGGGTATCTTTGCAGCAATGCCCCACTCTACTGGGATCAACTTACTGTATTAGTCTGTTTTCATGCTGCTGATAAAGACATACCTGAGACTGGGAAAGAAAAGAGGTTTAATTGACTTACAGTTCTACATGGCTGGGGAGGCCTCAGAATCATGGGAGGAGGCAAAGGCACGTCTTACATGGCAGCAGCAAGAGAAAATGAGGAAGATGCAAAAGCAGAAACCCCTAATAAAACCATCAGGTCTCATGAGAATTACTCATTACTATGAGAACAGTATGGAAAAAATTGCCTCCACATTTCATTATCTCCCATCAGGTCCCTCCCACAACATGTGGGAATAATGAAAGTAAAATTCAGGGTGAGATTTAGGTGGGGATACAGAGCCAAACTATATCAGAGGTAAAAGATAAAACACTGTTAAGAAAAATTAAAGATAAAAATAAATGTAAAGGCACCCCATGTTCATAAATTGGATGCCTTAGTATTTTTAAGGTATTAATACTACTTAAAGCAATCTACAGATTGAATACAATCACTGTCAAAATTCCAATGATGTTTTGTTGAAAATATGAAAAAATTTATTACAAAGTTTACACGGAATCTCAAAGGACATGTAATAACCAAAACTATATTGAAAAATAAAAAGTTGGATGTTGCACATTTAATTTTAAAACTTACTATGTGGATTCAGCAATAATTATAAGATCCTGTAGTACTGACATAAAGACATATATATATATATATTAACGAAATAAAATAGAGATTCCAGAAATAATGGTTCACATATGTGTTCCACATGCCAGTGTTATTCAATGGAAAAAAAAATACAGTCTTTTAAACAAATGATTTAGGGGAAATTGTATATCCATATTTAAAATAATAAAGTTGGAATCTTACCTTATGACATATACAGAAATTAACTCAAAATTGATTAAAGACCTAAATGTGTGCACTAATATTATAAAATTCCTAACAGAAAACTGAGGAAACCTCATGACATTGGATCTCGCAATGATTTCTTGGATATGAAATCATAAGCCCAGGCAAAATTAAAAATATTTGTATATAGAATACACTCTGAACAGAGTGAAAAAGTAACCTATGGACTGAAAATATTTATCAATTTTACAGCTGATGATTAATTGATATCCAGAAAATGAAAAAAAAAAAAAAAATTCCTACAACTCAAAAATATATGTGTATCACATTAACTGGATAAAGCCTTTGAATAGATGTTTCTCCAAAGAAGGCATATAAATGACTAATAAGCACACAAAAGAGTGACTAATATTACTGATCACTGAGGAAATACAAAAAGAGCTCCCAAAAGATAATATTTTATATCATTACAATCACCATTATTTTTTAAAAAATAAATAATCACAAGTATTTACAAAGATGTGGAGAAGTTTAAACTCTTGCATACTACCAGTAGGAAAATAAAATATTATAGCTGCTATGGAAAACAGGATGACAATTCCTGAAAAATTCACACTAGAATTACTGTTTGAACCAGAAATTCCACATTTGGGTAGATACTCAAAGGGATGGAGCCGGGCGCGGTGGCTCAAGCCTGTAATCCCAGCACTTTGGGAGGCCGAGGCGGGCGGATCACGAGGTCAGGAGATCGAGACCATCCTGGCTAACACGGTGAAACCCCGTCTCTACTAAAAAAAATACAAAAAACTAGCCGGGCGACGTGGCGGGCGCCTGTAGTCCCAGCTACTCGGAGGCTGAGGCAGGAGAAGGGCGTAAACCCGGGAGGCGGAGCTTGCAGTGAGCTGAGATCCGGCCAGTGCACTCCAGCCTGGGCGGCAGAACGAGACTCCGTCTCAAAAAAAAAAAAAAAAAAAAAAAAAAAAAAGGGATGGAAACCAGACAATAATAGGTAATTGTACACCGTTATTTTTTGCAGGATTATTCATAAGAGCCAAAAGGTGCAAGCAACAAAGTATTCTTTAAAATGGATGAATGAATAAAATCAATGTGTTATTTACATATGCTCTGGCTTGAACATGTCACCCAAAGTTCATTTGTTGTCAGCTCATTCCCCAATGCAACAGTGTTGAGGGGTGGAGAATTTGAAAGTAATTAGGTCTTGAGAGTTCTGCACTCATGAATGAAGTAATGGTGTTACTTCAGGAGTGAGTTCAGGAGTGAATGTGGCCACTTTCCTGTTTACCCTTTTGTACTCTCTTGCCCTTCCAACTTCTGCCATGGTGGTACTCACCAGAAGCTGGCACTTCGATATTGGACATCCCAGCCTCTAGGACTCTGAGAAACAAATTTATTTTCTTCACGAATAATCCAGTCTATGGTATTCTGTTACTGCAATGTAAAATGGACTAAGACAACAAACAATGGAATACAAGATTCAGCAGTAAAATGTGAAGGAAATTCTAACACACGTGACAATGCACATAAACCTGCAAGACATTCTGCTACATGAAATATGGCAATTGCAAAAGGACAAATTTTGTATAACTTTACTTAGGTGATGTGTTAAAGTTCTCCAGAGAAATATAACCAGTGGGATGTCCAGTAGGCTAGAGTCGGAGCTGCTGTAGCTCAAGTCTGACTACAACCTGGAGGCAGAAATCTCTTTACCTCCAGGATCTTTGGTCCTTTTTTTTTCTTAAGAACTTCAACTGATTGAATGAAGTCCATCTACATTATGAAGGATCATCTTTTTTACTCAAGGCTTAATGATTAAATCTCATCTAAAAATACCTTCACAAAGATCTTTGGTAGAGTGTGATTTGACCAAATATCAAGGTACTGTGTCCCAGTTATGTTGACGTATAAAATTAACTATTATAAGTCCATGCCTTTATAGCTTGAAACCCATATAGAACTCCTTAATACCTAATCTTCAAATAAAAACAATGGCAGGATCACACTTCTACTTAACATAATATAGTATTCTGTGTAAAAACACATTAATATTTTCCCTAGATGGGAATATAAATCCATGAATGATGGTCACTTTTTTCTTTGATATTCTGTAATGTAAATTCTATAATGTAAATAATACTTAAAAACTGGAATACAAATTTGTAATTCTCACCTAAAAGAGTGACTCAAACATTCATTCTTGAAGGCTCTGGGCCGTAAGTGTTCTGCCTGAATAGGGTTATTGCAGTTTCCTATTGACTTTAAACACAGGTAATAGTGATACTAAGAGGCACCCTAAAGGATTTCTATACATATTTTTTTCTTATCTCCATTTTAAATATAGTAGTCTAATTTACCTAGACAGTCAGAATTAATCCAGGCAGCCACCACAGTTACTCCCTGTTTTGCCTGTGGAATCAGAGGCATGAGGAGCCCAAAATTGCCAGGTAGCAGTCTTAACATCTAGTTCAATTAAATTACAGTGTATCTTCTGCTAGAACCACTCCTTCCTTTGGAACTAAGCCCTCTAGGCAGCAGAGAATAAGGTCATGGGGACAGAAAGCAAATATTTTGCTAGTAGGTCGACAGGGGCAATAGTGACTTGTTCCACTTCTATTTTTACTCCTTGACTCCTGGACCCGTGAATCCTGTGTATTGGAAAAGTAGCGCTATATTTTGGATGCTGTTTCAAAGACCATAAAGTCTCCTAGAGAGCCTTGTCCCAGCCCTACAAGGTATTCTAACCTAGCTGGCATTGTTACTGAGTCTTCAAAAAGCTATTTTCCTCCCCTATAAAGTCAGCTACCTCAAAATACAGGAACCCATGATAAGACAAGTGAATTTTACGAGAATGGGCTCATTACAAGACTTTATTTGCTGTGCAGTAAATGTCTTGATCAGAAGCAATGCAGTTTGGCATACCATAATGGTAGACAAGCATTCTGTAAACCAATTGATTATATATATATATATTTTTTTTCCCCCAGAAACATTACATGCAGGAAATGCAAGTCTATATCCCAAGTAAGCATGAGTTCCATTCACTAAGAGTAACACACTGCTTGGCCGGGCGCAGTGGCTCACGCCTGTACTCCCAGCACTTCGGGAGGACGAGGTGGAAAGATCGCAATGTCAGGAGATCGAGGCCATCTTGGCTAACAGGTGAAACCCCATCTCTACTAAAAATACAAAAAATTAGCCGGGCGTGGTGGCGGCGCCTGTGGTCCCAGCTCCTCGGGAGGCTGAGGCAGGAGAATGGCGGGAACCCGGGGGGCGGAGCTTGCAGTGAACCAAGATGGCGCCACTCACTCCAGCCTGGGCCACAGAGCGAGACTCCATCTCAAAAAAAAATAAATAAATGAAAAAGAGTAACACACTGCTTCATTCATGATAAATCTGTAGCTTTATATCTCTGGACAAAACTGGAACATTTTCAGCCTTAATTTCTTCAGGTGCTTCTTGAGCTGTATCATCTTTTCCTCCTTATCCTCTTACAAGTTCCTACTCTATTTTTTAATCTAATTTTTTCTCTAGTATTTGCATTGGTTAATTTTTATTTTTCTATTCTTCAGTTTATCAATTTTTCCTCTTTCCATCCACTGAAATTTTTATATTGATTATTATATTTTTCAGTTCTTAAATATCCATTTGGTTCTTTTTTATATCTTTTATCTCTCTGCTGTGGCTGTTTTCACATTTGTTGCAAAAATTTATAATTATGGAAGCATTTTTTAATCATGACTGCTTTAAAATTATTGCCAGATTATTCTATCATTTCCCCCATATCAATTATGCCATCTATTGTCTTTTTGCATTCAGTTTGAGATTTTCCTAGTTTTTGACATGATCATTTTATATCAAGACCTGGTTGGATATACTAATTAACTTGATTTAATCAGTCCACATTGTATACATGCATCAAAAGATCACATTTTATCCCATAAATGTATATAACTATGATTCATCAGCTTAAATAATGTTACTTTTAGAAGATTTTTTAAAACCCGATTTTAGGCATTATGCTATAAGACTGAATCTTAACTAAACTTTCTGTTTTAGCTAGTTTTTTTCAATGCCACTTTAGAAGAGCAAAGAGGATCACCATCTTGACATGTCCAACTGGCCATAAAAGTCCAGGCTCACTGCTTGGCCTCTAATTGACACACAAGGTGGTGGGGCTCCTGATTGCTGCTTGGCAAGTGTAGAAATTTTGTCTTGTCATGGAATCTCCACATTGAGGGTCTCCTAGTTAGCTCTATGTGATAGTAAAAACCAGAATATTCTACAAGCCTTCTCTGACATACTCTGGTGGGTCTGTAAGATAACTCATTATACATCATGAGGTTGGAAGTCTCAGCTACCCGTTTCACTTTCCTGGAATGGGAGGTGGTGGTGCAACTGATATTTATGGTGTACTGTTGGAGTAGATTGTTTATCATCTAACAGATTTGTTTTTCTTTTTTTTATTGCTAAACTGCCCCCCCTTTGCCATTTTTGTTGGGGATTTTTTTTTCTCTGTGTCATTTGACATTTCTAGATAACTGCATGCTTCAGCTCTATGTGGAGTATATGAGGCAAGAAGAATATCAAAGAAACTTACCACCACATTAATATTTTTAATATACTTCACTTTTTAGAGTAGTCTTAGGTTCAGTTACCACATTATTTTTCTTTTATTTTAACAAATAGATTAATTTTCATAAGATTATATTAATTCTTTAATTACATTAACTTATATTTACTTAAAGCAGCCAGTTTAATAACAGTAGTAATTAAATCAAAATGTAATAATAAATCAGCTTGCTTTTTTGTTTACCTGTGATAATTGGGCTAAATAATATTTTTACTAGGTTAATTTTATATTTGACTTAATTAGTAGGTCATTTTGGTTTTCAACAATGTGCAGTCTACCAGAAAAGAGAAACTATATATGTTTTAGTTTTTTCTCTTGCAAAATAGCTTTTATATTCTGCATATTCACTGTGAAATAATAAAGACAAGAACTACAAGGGCAGACCAAAGATTATTTAGCTTCTGTGTAGATATTGATGGCCATATGAAGGTTACTGCTATAAACATTTTTTTTTTCCACACTCAGGAGCTAACACTAAAGAAATTTGCATTTCATTATGGTCTTACTGTGCTCAACTTTTTCATAAAATCTAAAGTGCTAAAAGAAAAATTTTAATTTTAATTAAGATATATCCCCTGGGTGTCAAGTTTGAGGAAGACTGAAGACTCCTTTAAAATCCATATCCTATAACAAAAAAGGTGCAAATGTCATGAAGAGAGAATCAATTTTAAGAGATAAAGAAGGGAGACTATCCCAAGGGCATCAATGTGATTGCTAAGTGCTGCTATACAGATACGCATAGAATTGGTGAATGATGTTTTCATGTATGACATCTTGGAAACAACAGAGTTTATAAAACATTAAAGGATTTGAGCTTTAACATTTTAAACAGCAGGTGTATTGGTTTCATCTGTTTTGTAGCCTGTGATCTGATGTCGCAATGGACATTTAGATGTTTATTTTTTCTAAAAGAACAGAGTCTGAGATGATAACTCTTTGCATGTAGAATATCTGCTGTGTAGTTTGTGCTCAATGCACATACTAGGAAAAATGATTGAGAATGATATTGCAGTCTTTGCCTTGTTTTTTTTCCCGTATTTGCTATCCCTACCTATTTCTTCATTAACTCTTAACTGATTTATTGCTAAACTATTTTGTTTACTATTGTCAAATTCATTTTGGTAAAAATCAGACAAATATTTATATGGTCACATCTCTATTGAAAATATCCAAATGCCTCCCCTTTATCTTTAGAAGAGAATTTAAATTCACCAATTTATTATTCTTCTGTTTTATTATAATACATTTTAAAAATTTTATTTTCACTAAGATTTATTTGTAGTAATAAGAATTATGACAGTAATAATAATAATAATAATGGCAGTCTATAAACAGATGACATGTGTCAGGCATCATTCTGAACCATTTTTACATGTTAAAGTTTTAATCTTCATAAAAATTCAAAGAGGCAGATACAATTATATTCTCCAATCTATGCAAGAGAAAACAAAAGAAAAGATGGCTTCAATAACTTGTCTAAGGTCACAGAACTAGAGGTTAGCTGAGCTGGATATGAAGAGAGGGAGTGTCACTTCAGAATCTGTGCTACTAACATCTACATTCACATACCTCTCTAAAGTAAACATTTGAATTCTCCTATTGGTGTACTAATATTCATAGTTTTGAAACAAAATGAAAGATTCTCAATCTTTAGTGTTTTTAAGTAAAAAAGTTGTATGAAATTTTGAAAGTCTTGTCATGATTTACCTTTTTTATAAAACGTTCAGCAATTCAAGTTTGAAGTACTTTCTCCTTCTCAGTGATCATGAATCTGTGTATCTTATGGAAAATATTGTTTTCTAGCTTTCTGTATTTTATGGATTAATGAACTTTAATTGTTCTTTGTTTTCTAGCTTTCTGTACTTTGTGGATTAATGAACTTTAATTTAATACACTGTAATATATTTGAAAATTGGGATGTTGACTGTGTTGTAATTTTGTTATTATGCAACTAGCAGTTGTTAATTTCCCATTCCCCTCCCAAAATCCGTTTTTTTGATCTTTATAGATTAACTCATTATTGTGATTAATTTTTGCCTTTATTTCAAATATTCTATTTTGTCTTTATCGTATATCTTTTCATATTCTATAAAATATTAAGATATAATGTTTAAAAAACTTATCAATGCTAATAAGAATGCCATTAATTCATTGACGGAACTATAAATAAGTATTGGATATTAGAAAATTATTTTAGCAAAATACATTGGGTCCCTTGTTGTGTTATATAATTTATATTGCTAATTCAAAATTTTGGTTATACTCCTAATCCTGTCTGGAACATTATTGTCAAGATATAGGAACTACAGAAGAATTTATATGTAGACACGCATGTTGTAGTATTATTTCTAATAGTGGAAAATTTAAAACACTATAATATTGAGCTAAAAAATAGCAGAGGTATTCCTCATTCTTATTAATATTCTGTCTTTAAAAACATTACTTACAAATAGTTATACATGTAAAAATTAACTACAGTTTCTAAATAAAAGTTAGGTAAAGCATTTATGATACACAATAAATAATTTTGCATGTTACACAACCATAAAAAAGAACAAAACATATCTTTTGTGGGAACATGGATGGAGTTGGAGGCTATCATCCTTAGCAAACTGTATTAGTATATTTTCATATTGACATGAAGACATACATGAGACTGGATAATTTATAAAGAAAAAGAGGTTTAATGGACTCGCAGTTCTACCTGGCTGAGGAGGCCTCACAATCATATTAAAAGGTGAAGGAGGAGCAACAGCACATCCTCTATGGTGGCAGGCGAGGGAACTCATCTTCATAAAACCATCATATATCCTGGGACTAATTCACTATCACAGGAACAGGATGGGGAAAACCCACTCCCATAATTCAATTACCTTCCACCGGGTTCCTTCCATGACATGTGGAGATTATGGGAGTTACAATTCAATATGAGATTCGAGTGGGGACACAGCCAACCCATATCACAAATCAACACAGCAACAGAAAACCAAATACCATATGTTCTTACTTATAAGTGGGAGCTAAATGACAAAGAAGGAAATCACAGACGCTGAGGTGTACTTGAGGAGGGAGGTTGGGGAGAGGGAGAGAAGTGGAAAAGATAATTATGGAGTACTGAGATTAATACCTGGGTGATGTAATATTATGTACAACAAACTCCCGTGACACATGTTTATCTATGTAACACATCTTCACGTGTACCCCCAAACCTAAAATAAAAATTTAAAAAATATATAAATAAAAATAAACATGTGCATAGAACAATGATTAAAAGCCATACCCATTAATAAATTGTCTTTTCCACAGGATTATAGTTCAAACAAAGCATCAATGATATCTTTATTCCTAAATCCTGGGAAACATTCTTCATATTTCATTTTATTTACTATCTCTCAATTGTTAAATAATTTTCTTCATTTTATCCTTCTTGAAATATCTCTAAATTGAAATACTTAGACAATTTACTTGTTTGTTGCTTTCTTTACTCATTATTTCTATTCTTGCATGACTGATTCTCTTCCTCTGCCAAAGGTTTAAATGTCTGGTGTTATAAGCAAACATTCTCAGTAGTTTTCTCTTCTCCTCCAGTATAATTATTCTGAATTCTCTCTTTCATACCAGTTATTCATATGGACAATCTCCTCTATACTCACTCTCCAATTATTGTTTATTAAAAGTCTAGAACTTTCTATTCATATCATGATCTATATACACAGTTACTTGTTCCATCTCCTAATCAAATTTCCCACAGACATGTAAAATTGAATATATTCCATACTCGGTTCATCATCTCGCCAAATATTTGTCTTCTGTAATATAGCCTGTATTGAAGAATACATGAGAAAGAACAAAATTTACAACTTCCTTTAGCTTTCTCCAATATTCAGCCATAATTCAAATGTTCCTGAATATCTCTCAAATATTGGTTCTTCCTTCCTTTCTAGCATTGTGTTTTTGTATTTAGCATATTTCATTATTTCTTCTAAATTAGCCATTTAGAGTTTTACCTTAAAACAGATATTTTCAGGAACACTGATTATTATGTTCCCTGTGGAGTTAAGAAATAAGTTGTAAAAATCCCAAAAATATGAGTTAACATGTAAACTTGGCTTTTCAGACACAGTGAACAAGAGAAGCAACTGAGGGACCATTTGCCTTGTTAATGACAGAACTCAGTAGAGTTCCCATTGTTCTCCACTGGGCTGCCAAGTCTCATTCAGTCAGGAGACCTGTAGGGAAGATACTCAGCTTGGCTGAGAACAGCACGGTGGTAATTGGACGGAGGAGAAAAGTAATACATCTTTGTGTTATTGGCTCTTCATTTCTGGAATATTAATAAATTGACTAATTAATTGACTAATGAAAATCCTTTCTCATGCCTCTCGTCCTTATGCCTTCCTGATATGTTTTCTTATTTGTTCTCTGTTCAATTTCCAAGCTCTCCACTGATCTAATTGGTACTTAGATAATAGGCTACATTCTCCTTCCTCAAAAATGTAATTGTATATCGATTTCAATTATTCGTGTATGACTCTCTGAAGCAACACAGAATATATCTACACTCTTATCTATGAAGAACATTTTGAATGATATCAGTGCAGTGATCAAATTACCCTCTAAATCTTTTTCAATTAAATATGATAAGTTTCTCAAATCTTCTTCATGTTTTTCTACAGTCAGATTGCCTTATCTGAAAATATTCCACTCAGTCATTGTCCCTTTCCATATACATATAAAATACTAAAAAAAAAAATGCTTGAATGACATCTTCAAAATATCAGGTAAAAAGAACAGATATGGGGATATGGAACCATACAAAAGAGTCGAGATTTTAGAACTAAACAATCAAAAAAGATGCTGAAGGTCAATTAAGGAAGGACATGTTTGGAGAACTTACTAATTCTTAAAAGCATTACACTTCTGTGAAAGGAAACTTCAGTGGGGATTATCAGTATTTGGGAATTCTGCATAAAAAAAAGGTGAGAGGTGTACTAGACCTTGAAAATGAGCAGAGTTTGTAAGTGACCTAAAGTGCTGTTATGTACTTTAACATAAAGTGATACATTCATTCCAAATAAAATCATACTACTCAATGTCCCTTCTTTCTGCTGTTTGTACAAGTGAGGGTGATGAAGAGAGTGTGGATTGGCATGTGGCAGCACAGCAGGTGCTAAACAAACACAACACATTGTGCTCTTGCACTAAATATCATGAAGAAACACCTTCTCCTACTTTCCATATGCATCCAAATGTATTAAATTATGGATTAGCTCCTAAAATAGATTAAGCTCTACATTTTAAGTATGTGCAAGTATACTTATATATACATACATACATTCATGTACAGGCTTATATTTTTAATAAAGTTATCAGTATGGATTTGCACAGGCCTGTGAAATTTTTAAAGTAGGATTTATATTAATTAGGCAATTAGCCAAATAAATCTTTATGAAAATTATTGGATGGCATAAAGTTTCCTGTGTTATATTATAAAAAGAATATATGCATGAATACTTCAATTTTTAAACAGTAGATGCAGGATACAAAATACATAAAAATCCTTGCAGTTTACGTAAAAAAAATCAGTGAGCCTGAGGAAACCCAGTGACAAAATACAAACATAATTTCCATTTAATTCTAGAATTAGTATAAAAGTCTCAGAGATATAACATATTGGTTAAATGACAAGGATATTTGGGTTATTTGTAAAAACTCATAAAGCAAGAAATATGTTACTGATAATACAATCATCGTTTGAATACAGTGATGCTTAGAAATGTTCTTAACATGTAAAGTTGGATTATTTACATAGAAACTATCAGGACAATCCAAGGGAACTTTGAAAATTATTCCCATGAATTGATTGCTGGAGTTTGTTTCATTCAGATACTGCTCACAGCACATTGCGGATTTTCATCTCTCTGGATTATAAGAAAGCCTCTGCCATTTCAGTCTCTACTGCTGCTTTCATGTGTGCACACATTTCCAGAATGAAAGTGCCGTAATGGCTGAAAATTATGGAGCAAGAGTGAAAGTACATGACCGTCTTGCCAAGGAGAATTAAGTCTTTTTCTCACTGACATTTAGACAATATGAACTTCAATATACTCTATGGAAAAAAATGGCAATTCCTTGATTGATGAGGAGTGGGTGATGTGGAAATAACTGTGAAAAACTCTGACCAATAATCCCAATTTGCTTCTTTTCACGGTTAATAAAAGTTCAAAACCAGAGGTGCTGTAGTAAAGTAATTGCAGCGTGATTCTTAGACGAAGGGAAGAACTTTAGTGAATATATTTTAATAACTGAACTTTCTTGCCAAATTGTTGTAATAGTGCTTTTAAGTTTTGCCTGACATATTTACTGAACACTAAAATACTATTTTCTTCATTCATTATTGATTTATGTATTGATTAATTCCCTTCTCATCACCACCCAGCAGTTAGAATTTAATAATGTATGTTATTTGTTGGCAATGATATTCTTGGTAAATTAAATCTAGCCGTAATTTTTAAAAATCTAGTTAACCTGTTTTAATATTCTAAATTCCCCCTTTTCAAGAATTTAACCAATACTCATACAAATAAATTTTATATATTTCACTTTTTCTGTATTTTTAATTTCTCCCTCCCTTCTCTTCTCTGTCTCGTTCCTCCCTTCCCCTCTTCCTCTCTTCTTTCCTTTCTTCTTTTTTCTTCTTTCTCTTTTCTGTCTTTCTTTCTTTTTATTTATTTTTATTTTTATTTTTTTGAGAGAGAGTTTCACTTTGTTGCCCAGGCTGTAGTGCAGTGGCATGGCCATGGCTCATTGCAGTTTCCAGCTCTTGGACTCAAATGATCCTCCAGTCTCAGCCTCCCTAACAGCTGTGAATCTACACATGAACCACCATACGTAGCTAATTTTTTAGTGTTTGTAGAGATGAGGTCATAATATGTTGCCTGTCTAGTCTCAAACTCCTAGTCTCAAGTGATCCTCCTGCCTCGGCTTCCCAAAGTGCTGGGATTACAAGTGTGAGTCACTGGGCCTGGTCTTTGTATTTCTAAAAGAATAGGGACTAATCAGAAATTAAAAGTAGCTGTAAACACTCAGCCTCAGCCTCAGTAATTTTTTTCAGCCACTGAATTCAGTGCAGTAAGAGCTAATAAATAGTTCATTGCATCGTGGCCAGAATCATGGTACAAACTTTTAACTGTTGGATATAATTTTGGGAATATCCTCAATGTACATTTCTAATATGTTCTAAAAGTTTCTGGTGAAGAAATTTAGTAATTTGGAATGCAGATTGTCTTATTCTAAGAAAGGATATTGTCAGTGGAGATTAGTCATCGAGGCTAGTCCAAAAATACTATTTACCTTGATATAATAGAAGAATAGTATTGATTGCAATCTTTTCATTATTGTTAATTATAGCTCTTGGCTTGGTCTCTATGGAAAGTATATTTAGCATTTTATCAGATAATGTAAGATTGTTTTACCCCAATTAAGCAGTATACCACAGAGTAGGACAGAGAATCCGGGATGACAGCTTCCCCAGGGTGACATCTTATAGGTGAACAGAGATTAGCCAAGCACAGTATTGGAATGGCAAAGAGAAAGCTTGCGCAAGATTACTTGTTATAGTTTATTTATCAATCACTCTCGTGAAAAAGTTAATAAATCTGTAACTAGAAATTGTTAAATTTTACTGTGTGTAGGGATCCCCTGCTGCTCTCTCTGGCTCTCTGGAACTTTATTGTTTTGATCTAGACTTTTCAAGACACTGCCTCATATTCCAAGATATCTACTTCTTTTTGTTTGTTTTTCTATAATAAAAAACTGCCATTCATTTAGAGAAAATGCTTCAAGGTAGTGTTTTGAGAAGAGTCTGATAAAATACATTTACAGAGACTAATCATATAATATTGTACTTCTCACACATTAGGTCATATTTGCTTTATAATTTCATAGTGGGGTTCTTACTTGTAGAAGGACTTTGCGAGCAGTGCTGAAATTGCACTATGAATATATGTAGCTTAATTATGTGCAAGGCTCATAATGATATCAGAGTAATATAGGATTATGCCTTCTAAAATAAAGAATGAGAAGGAATTCCATACTAATTATTATTTTAATGATAATTGATAGAAATCTGTATGCCTGGAAACGTAATGCCTGTGGATACAAAATAGCATGGTAGCTTGGTTATCTTGAGTAAAAATGCAACCAATTATAAAAATGATAGAAATAAAATTGCTTATGCATAATTTCTGAACAAGATTATGGACTTAATAAAAGATAACTACATTTTATGTAATATATTTATGGCATATAATCATTACTCACATTAAGACTATATAATTTTTTGAATAATAATTCTGTATTATAGAATTATTCTCCAAATTTTGGGTGGGAGAGTAACATCTATTGTTTTATTTAATAATCATTTCCCTTGAATTTATTAAAGCATTAATTAACTTAGTTGAGGACTTACCTGTTAACACATATTCATGGAGCATAAGCCCTATAAGAATTACTGTTCTGGTTAGAAAGAAAAATAATAAATAAGAAATATTCCTTGTCTTCATATGCTACTTACAAAATAATGACTAAAATTTACATAGTGCTTATGAGTTTTATGCCCTATTCTATGTGCTTTTACATATTAAACTATGTAATCTTCACACAACCCCGCCTGATATATTTTATTGTTATATCCAATTTACAGATGAGAAAATTGAGGTACAGCATAGTCTAGTTACTTGGCCAATATTACCCCTCTGGTAAGCTGATAAGTGGTAAAGATGGAAGTACACATCTTTTTATTTCATTTTATTATTATTATTATTATTATTATTATTATTATTATTATTATTATTATTTGAGATGGAGTCTCCCTCTGTTGCCCAGGCTGGAGTGCAGTGGTGTGATCTCAGCTCACTGCAACCTCCACCTCCCGGGCTCAAGTGATTCTCCCACCTCAGCCTCCTGAGTAGCTGGGACTACAGGTGCACACCACCACGCCTGGCTAATTTTTGTGTTTTTAATAGAGACAGTGTTTCATCATGTTGACCAGGCTGGTCTCAAATGCCTGACCTCAAGTTATCCACCTGTCTTGGCCTCCCAGAGTGCTAGGATTACAGGCGTGAGTCACCGCGCCCTGCTCACCAAAGCTATTTGTTCATTTCCAGGCACAGAAAAATATCCAGGATACTTTTGAAGCCATCTGTCTTAAAAAGGTGATCTATTTTAAGGGATAATGTCCTTAAACACCTAAACAAAGAAAAAACCAAATATGTAATCTCAATGCTTTGTAAAAATTATATGATTAAATAATATGTCCGTGCAAAAAATAAGAAGAGACATGGTACTTTGGTAACAATGACATGGCTAAATATTAATTTAAATATTAAATGATTTGTCGACAGTTTGGGAAACGAAGAAAACAGTGATAATTTGCAGCAGTTCAAAGAGGAATTAATGACAACATGACCAGATTAGTGGCAAGTGCTAGGAGAAAAATAGGGTGTTTTAGAAGATAGAATCCACATGTGGTTTGTTAGATATTACAGTAAAAACAGGAAATGGGTCAGTGAATCATGAAACAGGCTTCTGTGCTAGGCAATGGGGTAGTTGCTGCAGATAATCCTTCCTTTCGACAATCTGAGGGGAGAAACACAAGCACTAGCAAACTTGGTTTGGTGGACAAATGGACTCAGATACAGGCACATTGACTTGAGTTATAATATAGAGGACTTTTCTATATGTCAAAGCACAGGGACAGGTAGGAGGATTCCACTGAGTACTAGACTATAATTTGATTTTAAATTAAATTATAATTTAAAAAATAAAATCAAAGTATATCAGATGTAGGTAATTTCATTACAGTTCTTACAATTTATGGAAGAAAATGAAGGATTATTGATTGTATACTTCAAAACTAAATCTTTGTATTTTTTAAAAGATGAATGTGTAGAATGTGGCATGAAAACACTTTTAAATAAACATTAGAACAAACTATAATTCTATTGGTCTTCTGGGAAAACAAAAATGCTTCTATCTGTTCAACTATGTTGAGTAGCCATATTTGTAGAAAATAATAATGCAAATAAATTATATTTTAAAATGAATATAAGTTAGACTTAGAAATTAGAAAATAAAGCATTTTCTCCTGCTGTGATACCCAAGTGATTATTTGTTGCAAACAAGGATATTCCATGGTATTGAAGTTGGCCCAATTTTGCCTGTATGGAGTTTGTTATAAACAAATACCTTTGTTTCTTCTTCATCCAAAAAATAAAAATAAAAATCTTTGAGAGGACAAATATGTCGTCTCTGATTAAATCCATTTTCTTCTCATGGTTTTAGAACTAAGTACTTTTCCGGTATTTGTGGCAAGACACAATTAGCAGCATCAATGTGTGGTTCTTATTTAACCGCGGCGTGTATTTTGGATTCTCTAAGTTAAGAGTAGACGACTTAATAAAGTGTTGCCAGATATGTGGATCTGATAGTTGCCCTTTGATAAGTGTGGGCAGAATGAGTGTTGTAAAAAGGAAAGGAAACTAATAGGTGGTGACAAAGTCTTCGATTCTATTATTAGACGCTTATTGGAATAGTTATCAAGAGAAATGTTTAACACTTTCTAGAAGCCTGAGGAAGTTATTAGATATCTGTTTATTGCAGTCCTATAGCATGTATCTAAATGAATTTAATTCAAAATATATTCCTTCAACACCATTTGTGTGACCAATGTTTACCAGGAACTCAAGATATCCTTTCCCTTCCCTGCCCACAATACCACCATGTGTTTAAGATATATTTTCAACACTTTCTAAAATATATTTTTATAGTTTAATAACCAGAAATTGTAGGCTCATGGTTTAGCCAAAAGTCTTCTTATTTATGCATGCAGTAATTAAGCGTTAAACAAAATTGGATTATAAACAGATCCTTAAAATAAAACGTAATCATACAAAGACAGGAGGAGATATTGTTTGCGGGTAGAGAGTCTCTGATTGGGATGAGGTATAATCTTGGGAAATACAAGCCATGGATATATGACATTGTAAAAGTAATCGATGACAATGGATTGTATGCTTAAAATGTTTAAAATGGAAAATTTATGTTATGTGTATTTTACCACAGTAAAAAAATTAAAAACAACAATTCAGCTGTAAAGATAAAAGGTTTTCTTATTCTAATACGACAATAGACAACAAATCAGCCAACATAAATTACTATGGAGAATATATACACTTTTAAATATAAGAATAAGGAACAAATAATATATAATGTCATGTAATAGTATAATAATATAGCATTAGGTTTATCACAATTTATAAGTTGAACACATATACTTAATTTTATTCTAAAATTAGTCTTTGTACATGATTTTGATATTGGCTAAGGTATCCAAATATTGCACATGGGTAGACAAAGACCTCTACATAATATTTGCTCCTCTGAAATTACCTATATGAGACGTTTCTGAAAAATAACTATACTTTATATGAGACGTCTCTGAAAAATAACTATACTTTTAAAAGAGGTTCAGTGAACAAAATAGTTAATATCAAAAATGTATGAGTTCTTTACTTTGAATTTGTTAACACAAAATGAGAAAGTTGATCAATAACATGATAAATATAACCTTAATGAAGGTAGTATTAAATAAAATATCCAATTAGTTGGATTTTAGTGGCTTGCAAAAAGAAATTTTCTTGTGCACTGTAGGAAATGCTGCAAAAATTGGATACCTTTGAATTATGTATTATGTGCTACTGTAGGTTTAAATTTTAGTGTGGAAGGGAGAGAGTATAACCGAATTTGTGTTTGATCAGATCACTTTATTGATTTGTAAATGATAACATTTCATTTGGCAGATGAAATTGAAAATGAACGTCCAAAATGATGCATTTTATTTTCAATGAAAGTAGTTATTAAGACTAGAAGTCAGAACGCTACCAGCTACTATTTCCTAACAGCTATACTACAGATATTGAAAGGAAATTTCACATTACCACACTCTGCATAGTATTTAAAATTAGAAAGATATTTTATTTAAGGACATTCATATAATAATACCAATAGACATATTTGTTCACCAACACATAGAGTTTACCATGTTTAGCCTGGCATACTAAGCTTAGTTAAAGGTATACTCATGTTTAAATTTTCACTTGTGAAGTCAGGAAAAAAGAATTCTGCGAGACAGTGATAATTGTGCCAAGACAGCTTTTCCACTCTGCACTACACTTATCCTACTTTGTCATTCTTTTACTTTATAGTGACTTCAAAGTAAGGGTTTATACATGTCCTTTGCAGCTCTTCCAAATATCTTGTTAATAAGACTTGTATTCATAATTAAGAAAGATACTAGATTCCCAAGACATGAAATTGCAGCATACTTACTTGTTATTGTATTGTTAAGTTAAATCTTTCTTACAAGTCGTTTGGAAGCAAAGTGAGAGGAAAACAAATTGTAATAATCATTTCAGGTGTATATTTCTCTTTCCAGGGATAGTTCTCATTATTTAGGCACATCAAATTGTGCAGGACATTTTTGAAGTCATATAACAATAATTTGAAAATAATTTAATTTTGCCGCATTCAAAAGGTGGTATATTTGGTTGAGATGGAATGTGAAACTACATATGATTTTTGTGCATTTATCTTTAGTATTCTTAAGATTTAATTTAAGAAAATCTGAAAAGCTATTTTCCTGTTTACCTAATATAATTATGCGATCGATTAAAACCCAATACAGATGCATCATATCTGTGGACTAAAGTAGAAAAAAATTAACCTCTCCAAAAGAGAGGTCCGATTTTTGCTCCTTTTTTCTGAGAGTTAATCTTTAAGTCCTTTGAATATCCTGCCTGATAAGAGTGGCTTTGTTTACCTGTGGGGATTGGGTCATGCCTGATAGTCTATGCTAACAATAGTTTATTGTGGGACCTCTGAGCCACAAGGTGTCAACTTAACCTCTGGAGGGGCTGGAGGCTAAGGTCAGCCACATGGGTAGTGATGTCTACAGGATCAAATCCAAAAAAAAAAAAAAAAAAAAAACCCTGGAAAAAAAGGCTTAGGTGAGCTTCCTGTGTTGGCCATACTCCATGCATTTTGCTATACATCATTGCTGAGAGCAGTTAGTGTTGTCCATGACATCACTGGAAGAGAACTACTGGAAGCTTCATATTTGGAAACCTCCTGCACTCTTCCCCATTCATCTCTTTTTGTGGCTGATTTTAACGGCATATTTTAAATAGTCACTGTATTTATAATGGCTTTCAGTGAGTTCCGTGAGTCATAATGAATTATTACACTGGACGGTGCTCTTGAGGACCCCCAAAATTGCAGTTCATATAAAAAACAAGGGTGGCTTGTACATTCCAAAATTTTGCAAAATTAAATATTTATCACATCAAAATTTGGATTTAGGTGTAGGGCAGTAGTTGAAGACCAGTTTCTAGGACCCCAGTGTGGGTCTAGGCAAATAGAGACATTGCCAAAATGTGAAGCTTGACAACAAAGGATTGTCATAAAGATTATATGAATTAATGTTTGAAAGTACTTAGAATAGTGCCTGAAGTAGATTAAGCACCATAAAAATGTTAGCTTTTATTGACCTCATTCATTTGACATATAGAAAATCCTTTAAATATGACTTGTATATAGCAAGTAGTAGTAAAAGAAATGTATACACGGTCATCGTTACAATCTTAAGTGATTTTTTTTTCATTGACTTTTGGACACTTGACATAGGGTCTCCATTTATCAGTTTCCATTCACTGTTTTAATGAAGGGATTGAGTTTCCAGTCCAAAATTCTTTGTTCTAGAATCTATTTTCATGTGGATGTAATAAAGTTTTTGCTATTGAACCTGTCAGGCATAGATCTGAGTTTATATATTTTCCCAAATCTTTTCCTGATGTAACGATCCAAAAGTGAGCATTTTCTTTTTTTTCTTTATTATTTTTTTTTTTTATTATACTCTAAGTTCTAGGGTACATGTGCCCTATGTACAGGTTTGCTACATATGTATACATGTGCCACGTTGATGTGCTGCACCCACTAACTCGTCATTGACATTAAGTATATCTACTAACGCTCTCCCTCCCCTACCCCCCTCCCCACAATAGGACCCGGTGTGTGATATTCCCCTTCCTGTGTCCAAGTGATCTCATTGTTCAATTCCCACCTATGAGTGAGAACATGCGGTATTTGGTTTGTTATTTTCCGTCTTACATCTGAATAGTTTCAGAAAATTTTATTTTTATTCTTGTAAAATGACATTGATTTAATCTGTAATCAAACATAATATATGGATAAGATTTCTCCCTCAAATTTGTTAATAGTTTTAATATTCTTGAGAGTCTTTATGTGATAATAAAATTTATTACCTGAAACTCTAATTATGCCTTTTGAACTCTTATTTATAAGTGTCTTAAGTCTGCTAACTTTCATTTGTTTTGAACAATTCTTTCCGGTGGCTCATGCCTGTAATCCCAGCACTTTGGGAGGCCAAGGTGGATGGATCACCTGAGGTCAGGAGTTTGAGACCAGCCTGACCAACATGGAGAAACCCCATCTCTACTAAAAACACAAAATTAGCTGGGCATGGTAGCACATGCCTGTAATCCTAGCTAATAAGGAGGCTGAGGCAGGAGAATCACTTGAACCCAGGAGGCAGTGGTTGCGTTGAGCTGTGGTTGCACCACTGCACTCCAACCAGGGCAACAAGAGTGAAACTCTGTCTCAAAAAAGTAAACACACAAACAAACAAAACCCAAAACAACAACACAAAAGAACCCTGATTTTTTCTAATCATATTGTTAGTAGTAGTGCTGGTATTGTTTCCTGAAACTGGCACGTAGGTTAGAGCAAGCCATTAATTAAGACAACTTCATTATTAATCAAGGTTGTAAGTATCAATGGCACGGACACATAAAATCAAATAAGTGAAAATCCAGAAGCTTAGATATGATCTAGAAAAAACAGAATGAATGTATGTATTTTATCACTAAAGTATATATGTATGTGTCTTTTTTAGGTTTATGTCCTGAAAGAGAATAGAAATTATGATGAATTTGATAGCAGTGAGAATAGTGTCCTCTGATTTTCTCACTAGTAAGGATGAAGATTTCTAGAAGAAATAGCTGATTCCAGTTGTATGATAAAAATAATACAAATATTTTATCATACCAGAAATAAGAAAATTGTCAAAGATTAAAGGTCATGTCAAGAACACTTAAAAGCTATCCTGCATTTGCTCCCATTGCCCAGATATAGGAAAACATAGGAGCATCAATAAGCATCATTGTCATAAAGTACTGAAACATTAAATATATTTGAATCCAGGAGATTATGTTAGCCAAAAATGCGTGTAGGGAGAGCAACTCTATATTCTAAATACAGTCGTGTGCAGCATAACAACTTTTTGGTCAAAGACAAACTGTACACACCACAGTGGTCCCATAAAATTATAAGGGAGCTAAAAAATTTCTATCACCCAGTGATATCGTAGCCTTTGTAAAGTGATAGTGCAATGCCGTACAGATGTGTTTGTGGTGATGCTGGTGTAAATACACTTACTGCACTGCCACTTGTATAAAAGTATAGCACGTACAGTTATGTATGGTACATAATACTTGATAATGATAGTAAACAAACATGTTACTGGTTTATGTATTTACTCTACTAAGTGTCTTGTTATTATTTTCACGTAGTAATTCTACATTATTGTTAAAAAGTTAACTTTAAAATAGCCTTGGGCAAGTCCTTCAGGAGGTGTTTTAGAGGAAGTCATTGTTATCATAGGAAATGACAGCTCCATGCATATTACTGCACCTGAAGAACTTCCAGGGGGACAAGACATGGAGCTAGAAGTCAATGACATTTATTACTCTGACCCGGTGCAGGGCTAGGCTACTATGTGTGTTTATGTCCTAGTTTTTAACTAAATGTTTATAGAGTTGAAAACATTAAACATTGCATAAAGCTTAGAGATTAGGAATATAAAAAGAAATAATTTTGTACAGCAGTATGATGTGTTTGTGTTCTAAGCTAAGCATTATTACAAGAGCCAAAAAGTTTTAAAATGAAAATGTTTGTAAAGTGAAATGTTACCGTAAGCTGCGACTAAATTATTATCAAGAAAATAAATTTTAAAATAAATTTAGTGTAGCCCAAATGTACAATGTTTATATAAAGTCTACGGTATACACGGGAATGTTCTGAACCTTCACATTTACTCACTGACTCACCCAGGGCAACATCTAGTCCTGTAAGTTCCAATTATGATAAGTGCCCTATATTGGTGCGCCATTTTTAATCTTTTGTACCATATTTTTACTGTAACGTTTTTATGTATAGGTATGTCATGGTTCCCAATAATTACCATCGTGTTACAGTTGCCTACAGTATTCAGTACCATAACGTGCTGTACAAGTTTGTAGCCTAGAAGTAATAGGCTATCCTGTATAGACTAGGTTTGTAACATGCTGTACCAGCTAGGTTTGTGGAAGTACAGTCTAGGATGTGCACAGGACAAAATGGCCTAATGATGCACTCCTCAGAACATATCCCCATCATTAAGCAACACATGTTTGTACTGGCAAATGAAGAAAAATAATCGATCTTTTACTCTGCTTTCCATGTAGAAACTCTGCCTCAGAATAGCCAAATAATTCTTAAGGGGACATTGCTCTTAACGGTGTTCCAGTTAAAAAAAATAATACTAGAATTAGAAATTCAACATTTTGCATTCCATAATGAAATAATGAATCTGGGCAGTTAAGTTCCTTATTTCATTACAGAATATAAAATATAATGATCACCATTTATGTGCTTCCTGATGGAACCTACACCATCTCTGAAGGTATCTTGGGGGTGAGGGGACAGAATCAGACCAACACATCAGAGTTAACATCAGTTTAACGAAATTTCAGGTGACAGAGCAATATGTTGAATGAAAGTGTGAAGGACTACTTAGTAAAATTACAGCTCAACAGAAGGAATAGCTTACTTTCTTCAACAAACGTGGAAAATAATCAGAATGGAGGGAGGGACAATTATAGATTTTTTTAAGTTTTAGAGAAGTATAAATGGCAAGATAATAGCTTTCTGTTACTGTTCTTCCTGATTGAAACAAATTGTTATAACAGTGGATATAAGACAACTCTAGAAAGGCAAATACTGACTGGGTAGTTAATACTAGAATTTTTAACATTTTAGATGTGGCAGTGGTTTGGGGTCCATGCACATTTGAGTCTCTATTGTAAAACTAACGTACTTAGAAATTTTCTCTAGATAAACACTGATGTTGGTGACTTCCAGAGTCAAGCCTTATATTTAAGTAAATTTCTAAGTTAGGTTGGGAATAAGTTTAGATTTATTAACTAAAGCTTTGGATTTGTCATGACAATATAATGATTTTCAGATATTTAGGAAGATAATGGATAGATAAATAAATAGACAGAAAGACAAGATAGATGATAGATAAACATAGACCAGTAAGTATAGGTAGATACACACACACACACACACACACACACACACACAGACATGTAGCTGATGCATTGATGTATAAGTAAATAAATGAGTGGATAAATGAATATATGGATGGTGAGAGAAAGAGAGAAAGATACAGGGGGAAAAGAAGGTAAGGGAAGGAGATGAGAAAGAAGGGGAGGAGAGGGTAGGGAAAACAGAGCATATAGAGATACAAACACAGGAGTAGACATACACTACCCAATGCCCTTATGTTATCATAAAATAATTTTCTATTTTTATAAATGATTTAATTTCTCGCAGTCCCTTTTTACCTTTCCATTTTGCTACAAGCATAACCCCAAAGGGGAAATAGCAAGAATGTAGACCTTTAGTCAAATTGTTCTTTTAGTAGCTGGGTTAAATGATTGCAGCTGCTCTGTAAATAATCAAGCAATTATATGTAGGTTTAGCGTAAATATTTGATAGGCAAATGGAATAATCTTTATTGAAGCTATACAATGCATAGAATTATAGTATAACAATAAAAAATATAGTATAAAAATTAAAAACTATGAAATATGATGAAATATGGATAACTGAATGCTGGAGAATGGTGATATAATATCACCTATATAAAACGTATTCGAACTAGGAAGTACTGGACAATTAATTTAATGAGAACATAGTTATTGTGTGTTCTGAGAGAGTTCTCTGAAGTGTTTAAATGAGAAAAATCTAACTTCATAGGTATATAAAAAGATATAAGATTACCATTATTTACTTTTGTCTTTGGTTTATAACATTTTTATATTACCTTGGAACATCACAGTTCAACTAATAATTTCTTAAGCAAAATGAATTAGGTAAGTTATAGGTTGTTTGATCACGTTGTAAAGCTAAATATTGTCTGGTAGAAAATTCTGTCTTAGTTATCATATAATTGTTTGCGAAATTATGAAAAAGTTAGTGGTACTTAACAGATGAAAACCTGAAAATTATTTAATGAACAGCAACAAGAAAGGAGCATGTATTACTTTAGTGTGTTAAATCATTTTTTAAGGAATTGTGGTATGATTATAAAAGAACAAGATTTAATAGTAAATTCTTTATTTTTCTTATATCTGTTCTTTTCCTATTCAGAATGTGTTTCAACTTTAAAAAAATGTATCTATGAAGTATACAGCTATAAACTCAAATTATTCTATTTCACAAATTTAAAAAATTGAGTACAAATTCAATTAAAGCATTGTCGGATTTTTTAAAAACTAGGCTGTGTCATATTCTTTCTTTGTATAGATATACTGCCCTTCTCCTACCTTCTAAAAAGTGCATAATAATGTATTCATTCATTACATTAAAATGAGTTGTATTTTAAGAAATGTTTGGCATTTTCATGACACTTGATAGCTAACTATTCATATGGAGTGAAAGCCATAGGCCAATTTATTATTCCTTTTATAATTTGTATTTGCCATATTATCTGAAGACAACTTAATTGTAGCTCGATGACTTAATTCTACTATTCATCATTCAATATACAATGTAAATAGATGCCTATAATTCTTTTCTTTTTCAAATGTAGAGGGTGTTCAAACTTTTTATAATTGCGGTCATGTGCTGAGAATCAGTAGGTTTTACTTTGTATACTATTCCCAGTATGAAATGCACAATCTATGTAATTTTGCATTGATGTTTACATTATCTATTATATTATAGAAAGTTGCAGTTTTTTAATGTTACAGAAGTTAACACTTTAAGGTTCCAATGCAAAATAAATTCTAACTCTTATTAAAGAACATACTGCTATACCTTACATTTTACTGAATATTTGTGACAAAAAATTATGTATGGACTGAATAAACTGAAGACTTAAATCAGCATCTCTTCTAAGATTTAAATATATGTCTGTAGGACCAGTGTGGGAGAATGTAAGAGCACCTTTTAGATTTTACACTATGGGCATTCCTTCTGAAGTACAGATCTTCTTTTACAGGGGATCTGCAACATTTTTGTCTGCTTCTCACAGGAGACCTATGTGAATCTTTGATAAAACCTCCCTCTCTCTCTTTCTTTTTTCTCCTTCCTTTCCTATGAAATTAGAGTACATTCAATTTTGATGCTAAGTACAATTATTTTTCGACTCTTTAAGCAATAAGAACTCTGTAAATGTAGAGTTCTTACTCTGTAACTTTAGAGACTCTACTTTTTAAAGCAGAGACAGACATGATATTCCCTCGAGTTTTACTAAATCTTTTCTCATCTCTGAATGCCTGTCTTCATCCATCTATATTAAAATAGATCTGTTTTTATATATCCCCTTGTGGTTTCCCGTCTGGATTTTTAAAATAAACTGAACATATACTTTAGATATATCCATCTTATTTTACCTTTTCTTCTTTAATGTTGTGAAATCAGAGGTTTTATCCTCCATTTTTAAATTCCATGGATTTCAAGGCATTGTTAGGCCTGAGAATACAGCAATATATTTATTAATTTAGAAAAATATTTTTACACCTCAAATTTCAAGAACATAGTATGTGTTTCAAAATCCTGTTGAATAGTTCTATATAGCTATTATTAGAAACGAAATATGGTATGTTTGTAAGAACTTTTATCAGCCCCAGTAGTCTTATCTTTCCTAAGGGAGTTAGCTTAATACAATGGCCCTTTCCCACCATTTAGCTATTGGTGTTCTAATGAAACTTTCCAGGTGGGAAGTCTGGGTCAGTGTGTAGTGAAATCTTTCAGACAGTGTTTGCTTTTATTTCTTTGTTTTGTAAAAACTTCCATATTTGGCTGTCTTGTGCCCTCTGGGAGTTCAACCAGTATCTACGTATTTTCTTGAAGCCTTTTCTCAACTCTAACCTTTATTATGAGAATTGTGACGTCTTTTCTATAAACCTTTTCTAATTGATTAATGTGATCAGTGCTATGTCTTTGTGTGAGCCACTTTGATTCATCTCCCTGGGACTGTATTCACATTTTTTTTTTTTTTTTAACTTTTTGTTCCCTATTGATTCTCCTGCTAAGAGCTTCTCTCTCTCTCTCTCTCTCTTTTTTTTTTACTAGAATATTGAGATTCCACATTGCACATACATTTTTTTTTTTTCTTTTTAGCTTTTAAGAAGGTTCTTACTGAATTGTTCATTCTATAGCAGGACTAAGAGAATCTAGTAGAATATAGAGGATTCCATGTCCTCAGGCACTCAGAGAGGAAACCAAAACTAAAAGTTACATAAACTCCTATAAATTATTGCAAGTGTGAAATGCTGAGAAAAGAGTGTTTTGTATTTGTTATTATAGAATGTTGCAGATATAGTCATAAAAGTTACCTAGTCCAATATCTCATTTTACAAAAGAAACTGAGATAGAAAGTTTAAGCTATTTGCTTAATATGATAATAAAGTAAATTATATGAAAGAGGAAGATAATTTTAGTTATAATTTGCAAGAAAATAAACTTTAATTTCTTCTTTTCATGTATTTCCAAACTTTTAAACTTCAAAAGGAATTTCTAAAGTATTTGATATATGTCAAAGTAAATGAATACATCTATTTAATCAGCAAATGTTTATCAAATGAGTATTATATAACTGACTCTATTATTTACAGTTGGAATACAATAATGGAGAAGACATAACCCCATCTTTGATTAATTACACTAAAAGCAGGTGGGATTCATGTAAAAGACATATTTTAACAGAAGGATGCGCATGCATTAATTCAGGAGTGAGTGATCTACTGCTTGACTATTGGTGTTAGTGATTGTTTTTATTAATAAAATTAATAACAAAGCATTATTGTGATAACCATCATGTTTAAGGTTTAGATTTCATTTTGTTGGACATTGAAATTTCTTGGAAAATACGTAAAAGGCATCCTTAAATATTTTAATAAACTGTGGTTTTTGTTATTAATAACAAAAATATTCAGCTCATAACAATCAAACATTGTAATTATTTTTTCTAATATATAGAATGTATACAAATTCTTGGGATGTCTGATTTCAGCAATAATAATGAGAACTTTAATTTGTATATTTGATTCATCTTATACATAAAACACACACAATGTTGGGTGAGATTTGAAAACAGTTTAAGTAATCTAACTACTTTTACTTTCAGGCATTGAAACAGTAAAAAATCATGTAAAGAATGTCCACTTAGCAGTCTTTCCAGATTATCTAACGTCCTTGTTTCCCACTGTGGCATATGCTGACTGATGTCTATGGCATCCTAAATATACATTAGGAATCTCCTGTTTCCTATGTACTCTGGTTTTCAACAGGTAAAAAGCATTAATCCCAAAATTGTTTATGCCATATCAGCTAGTAATTATGTGTGTGTGTGTATATACACACACACACATAATTATGGATATATACATATTTACAAATACATATACATAATTACATATATACATAATTACATATATATACATAATTACAAATGTATATACATAATTACAAATATGACGTGAGATTCAAGAGAATAAGTAACAAAATTGTGGCTAGAAACACATTAATCATTAATATTAGAGAAAGTGAGAAACACACCTAGAAGGATTTACATTCAAACTCTTACAAACTTTCTTACTTGGACGCCCAGGTAAAAGGATTGGTGAAAGTCAACAGCTCACGACCAAGCTGGGCAAGAGAGCGAGTTCTTATCTCTAAAAATAGCTTGAAATATTAGCTAAGTATGGTGACATGAGCCTTTCGTCACAGATATTTGGGATGCCAAGGTCAGTGGGTGACTTGATTCCAGAAGTTCAAGGCTGCGATGAGCTGTAATTGCACTACTACACTTCAGCCTAGGTGACAGAGAGAAATTCTATCTCTGAAACAAAACAAAAACATTTCTTCAAATGCTTTTTATACTTCAAAAGTACCCCCCCACACACCCAAGAACCTGTGTATGATGCATCAGAATGTGGTATGTGAAAGCTAGGTAATGTAGAACTTGTCATAAAAGGACATTTTGAATATACACACAGACACACCCACCCACCCACACAGACACACACACACACACACACACACAAAGTGAAATAAAATGTTGTAGTGTGTACACACCATGATTTTGTTTAAAAGACTTTGTTCCACATATATAGGATGTGCTAAATTTGCCTGCAACCAATAATTATATTATTTCTATTTCTATTTATTTAAGTTTATTTAATAACACTTGTTTATTTAATAAATAATTAATAGTTATTTAATTAATTTATTTAATAAAATACTGCTACTGTTAGGTGCAGGAAATTTGGCATTTTTAAAATAAACTTTCTCTAAAAGTTTAAATAATTTTCAAACCCACTATCACTCTTTTTTGCAATAATTACAATTGTACCAAACTTCTGTGGAACAGAAGGCAAAGGCATAAATATTATACTCCATCTTTGTCAGAAAGATCAACCTCTTTGCTATCAGTTAATTTTTTGGCTGTTGTTGAAAGCAGGTTAAGGTTAGATTAACTTTTGCTAGTGCCAAATACAGTTAGAAAAATATTCCAAAAAATATAAACACAAAAAAGAGATCAAGAAAGAACATCAAAGATAGCTCTTTTACATTTTATATTTGGATCGTTTTCACAGTGACAAAAACAAAAATCTCTTCTGTATTCTAGTGACAACACTTTTGAATGGCAAATATCTGATATTTTTATTTCTAATCTTTTCAGTTTTATGATGGTACATATTTACATTTCAAAAAGAAAGGAAAATGATGTGAGCCAAAATAAAAGAGTGATGATTCTTGACTATTATTAACTCAGAAGATGTCAAAGATTAATGATGACTGATAAGTGTTAGGGGAGAAAAACACAGAGGTATATTATCCTGTATTTGAATGTCAAATTGGACAGGTTACATCAGAAATTTAAAAGTGTGATTATTTTGTTTCCCCCCAAGAAATGTGTTAATAATCATACATTTAAAAAGTGAAAATAATTTTGTATTCAAAGATGCTAAATTCTCACTAATATTAAGATAACTTTATTTTCAAATACAGTTGTGAATACTGAAACTATAAAGACATAAATCTCATTAACTCTCAGTGAGCTCCCAAATTAACAGAAGAGAGAGGCCATTTATGGTAGTTCTTTCTTCCACAAATAGGATAAAGTGATTGCTAGGCTGAGTTACAAATAGTAAGTTAGATGCATCTACAGAATTTGAGGGGGGCGGGACAGTAAAACAAAGGTAACAGCGGCAAAGTGTTCTGATCAGAAGTAGCTTGTGAGCTAACTCCCAAAGGGGGAAAATGTCACAATATGAGAAATAAAATGAATGCATTGCAATTGGAGCATAGGGTGATAATGTGTGTGTGTGTGCTCATTGAGGGAAACCCTCGTTTGTATTGGAGGGCTCAAAGGAAGAATTTAGGAGCATCAGTATGTTTGCAAAGAAAACCTTGAGAACGTATTTGCTTCACCCTTTACATAAAATGATTCAGTGGCCATTTTCTACATAACAGTATTGGTTGGGTCAGGCTAACGAGGTAGAGCCTCTCAAACTTGCTTTCCCCTAAAACTTTGAGGATGAATCCGGGGCGTTAAGGAACTTAAGACCCTTTTAATCCTTGACAAGGAAGCTGGACTTTGTTCTGAAGGGAGACAGACATCATTGTGGAGTTATAAGCAGAGAAAGGGGCATACTCAGAATGTGTTCTTAAATCACTGTAAGAGATGAGTGGGAAAAGAATAAGATGGGAAGTGAATAAAAAAATTGGGAGACTGACAATAATTAAGGCCAGAAATTCTACCATTATAGCTGAAGACAGTCAATGTGGGGTTTGGGAAGAGCAGATGGACTCAATAACTTTTTAGCAGAGTGTCAAAATTTGTTAATAGATCAGATGTGGGGACAAAGGAGAATTATTATTTTGGAAGAACAGAAAAAGTTCTGTTTAAACATGTTGAGTTTGAAGGGACTATAATTTCTTTGTCTATCTAGCTTTTATATATTTATAAGAGTCTATTTATATTTTTATATTTATTCATGATTTAAAAACTTTAAATCATTAAATGTTGCAGAAAATGTTTTTAAGAGAAAACTTTCAGCAAAAGACCAATAAAAACTCACCAATACAAAACCACTTCTAAAGTAACTATTCAAAAATTCTTCATTTATTAGTTTATTGCTACCAGACTTTTTTTTCTTTTTGGAAGTCAGACAGAGTAACTTTCTTTTCTTTTCTTTTCTTTTATTTTTTATTATACTTTATGTTCTAGGGTACATGTGCACAACATGCAGGTTTGTTACATATGTATACATGTGCCATGTTGGTGTGCTGCACCCATCAACTCGTCTTTTACATTAGGTATATCTCCTAATGCTATCCCTCCCCACTCCCGCTACCCTACAACAGGCCCCAGTATGTGATGTTCCCCTTCGTGTGTCCAAGTATTCTCATTGTTCAATTCCCACCTATGAGTGAGAACATGAGGTGTTTGATTTTCTGTTCTTGTGGTAGTTTGCTGAAAATGATAGTTTCCAGCTGCATCCATGTCCCTACAAAGGACATGAACTCATCCTTTTTTATGGCTACATACTATTCCATGGTGTATATGTGCCACATTTTCTTAGTCCAGTCTGTCATTGGGTTGGTTCCAAGTCTCTGCTATTGTGAATAGTGCCACAATAAACATACATGTGCATGTGTCTTTATAGCAGCATGACTTATAATCTTTTGGGTATATCCCCAGTAATGGGATCCTGGGTCAAATGGTATTTCTAGTTCTAGATCCTTGAGGCATCGCCATACTGTCTTCCACAAGGGTTGAACTAGTTTGCAGTCCCATCAACAGTGTAAAAGTGTTCCTATTTCTCAATAGCGTCTCCAGCAACTGTTGTTTCCTGACTTTTTAATGATTGCTATTCTAACTGGTGTGAGATGGTATCTCATTGCAGTTTTGATTTGCATTTATCTGATGGCCAGTGATGATGAGCATTTTTTCATGTGTCTGTTGGCTGCATAAATGTCTTTTTTTGAGAAGTGTCTGTTCATATCATCCTGATACCAAAGCCTGGCAGAGACACAACAGAAAAAGAGAATTTTAGACCAATATCCCTGATGAACATCAGTGCAAAAATCCTCAGTAAAATATTGGCAAACCGAATCCAGCAGCACATCAAAAAGCTTATCCACCATGATCAAGTGGGCTTCATCCCTGGGATGCAAGGCTGGTTCAATATATGCAAATCAATAAATGTGATCCAGCATATAAACAGAAACAAACACAAAAACCACATGATTATCTCAATAGATGCAGAAAAGGCCTTTGACAAAATTCAACAGCCCTTCATGCTAAAAATTCTCAATAAATTCGGTATTGATGGAACATATCTCAAAATAATAAGAGCTATTTATGACAAACCCACAGTCAATATCATACTGAATGGGCAAAAACTGGAACCATTCCCCTTGAAAAACTGTCACAAGACAGGGATGCCCTCTCTCACCACTCCTATTCAGCATAGTGTTGGCAGAGTAACTTTCTTAGTTCGACAGTTTCAAGTCCTCTTGCAAACTCTTTGTCCACTATTCTCTGTTCTGACCTTAGGAATTTGACGTATATGCTGCATCAAAAGGCTCTCTTGAACTCATTAACATAGGATTTAATCAGAAAGACACTTTCACCTGATATTCTTTGCCAGTACACGGAATGGGATGTATAACTCATTTGAGAGAAATCTTACATGGACTAATGAGAAAGAGAAAAGCAACTCCGTAACAGGAGATCTAGCCTTGTACTTGTAGTTAGGCCCTGATGTTCTTCTGTTGAACACACAGCTTCACTGAATATTCACATCGGTAAGGTCACTCCCTGCCCATATGATTCAAGACAAAACCAGACCACTCTGTTCTCATGTCTGAACATAGACACTGAACATCGTCCAAGCCATAAAAATGGTCAACATCCCCCTATTCTGGCTAGGATGAAGGACTGCTGCCTCTTTATCCTTCTAGATAAAGAGATACATCAAATTAATCCTGCTGCCTGAGAGTGAAACAAATTCAAGAGTAAATCCATGACTCCATAAAGTCTTTCCAAAATCACAGAATGAGAGTGCAAAACTTCTAAGTCCTAAAACCCTCCTACTGAGATGCCTGAGGGTCCCTCCTGGGAATCTTCTTTCTTGCTGAAGCTGCTGATGTGTTCCTTGTGGCTTCTGGTTAAAGGTCATTGACATTAGTGAATACTATAGTTGTGAAAATATTCAATCATTTGCTTTGTTTCTAAATTGAGATTTCAAATTAAATGAATATCAAATTTAAACTTTCCCAGAACAAAAGCAAAAGGAAAACTAATATGATAAAGAGAAATTTGAGAAGAAATTCTTAATGTCAGTTATTGGTCTCTCTCTTTGTATCTCTCTCTCCTTTTTATCCTGTAAGAATGTATCTCCAAATTTCTTTTTAAATGATCGTATCTCATAAATAGCAGTAATCTTATTAAAAAGTAATATGATTATTATGTTGAAAACTGTTAATGCTATGGCACTCTCAGTTTATTAGCACTTTCCAATAATCTTACTCATTAAGCTCTTTGAAGAATGTTTTCTAGAAGAATAAAATTTTTCAGCATATTTGGTTATGTGTGTTGGGAATCCTGGAAAATTGCCCTAGCAGTCATAAGAAATAGTGAAAAAATTCTTTATTAAATGTTTTATTGCCACTCAACTTTTATGCATTAAATACTAAGGTGATGCATCTCTCTTTAAAATTAGGATTCAGACTAGGGAACTGCTGTAAATGTAAAAGTTAAAAGTATTAATGTATCAAATACAAATGTAATTTTCCTGATTCATAGTTACCACTAGCTTATACTTTCATTTAGATTATCCTAGATATTCTGTTGTTTGAAATACATGAAAAAATGTGTAATAAATATATATATAATATATTTATATATATAAATATTACATTGTTTGAAATAAGTTTTACAGTTTTTAATAAGTTCTGAATTTATCAGTGTTTTTGTTAACATTTTTCACCTCAAAAATAAAACTAAAATAAAAACATTTTTATTATTAATTTTGTTAATTTGTATAGCTTAATATATATTATTTTTGTAAACTTTAGATAACAAAGTTTATGTGAGTTGTGTCGTGTAAAAGAAAGTGAGTAGTATATAATTTGGTACAGAATGCTGTCTCAAATTATTTAAGACATAACATAAATGACACCTATGAAGAAAAAGCACAAAAGAGTCATTAAATTTATCATGTGAAATGTTCATCTAGTCATTTGATATTTTATTATTTTTAAAGTTGATTGTATTTTTATTTTGCTAGATTAATTTATTTGGCATAATATGCCAGAGTAAAAGACTGTTTGTATGTTAGAGTGACATTCCAGCTTCAGTCTGAAGGTAATCTGGAGGCAGAATTCCCTTGTCCACTAGGACCTCAGTTTTTACTCTTCAAACTTTCAACTGATTGGACAAGGCCTACCCACATTAAGGACTCAAAGTCTACTGCTTTAATGTTATTCTCATCTACAAAATACCCTCACAGAAAATCTAGGATGGTTTTTGATTAAATGTCTAAGTACTGTGATTGAGGCAAGTTCACATGGAAAATTAACCATAACGATTTGTAATATCATTACATATCATCGGTATGTTCAATATTTATACCTCAAACTAATAGAGTTGAATTGCATTTCTCACTTTTTCTGCGTGAATCTTCTAATTTTAGAAAAGAAACTGATGTTTCTCTTATCTAATGATAGACCCTGAGTTAATTATACCAGAGTAGTGTTTTGGATTTCCTGTGAAATGGGTGTGAGAGAAACACTTTTTAC
Organism: Piliocolobus tephrosceles; assembly: GCF_002776525.5. Classification (NCBI taxonomy): domain Eukaryota; kingdom Metazoa; phylum Chordata; class Mammalia; order Primates; family Cercopithecidae; genus Piliocolobus; species Piliocolobus tephrosceles. The sequence continues at coordinate 19,701,448 of NC_045435.1, forward strand.
TAGTATTTGTTAGTTAGGTTGGTAGTGTGGCTGTGTGTGTTAGCATATAAGTGTTTAAAATTTACCTGAGAATTTCCACTAGTAATAACTGATTTGGTGTAAAAGAACTAAAATTAAGCTGTCGTCAAGCTAACATTGCTTTCTTGAATGAATACAAATTTTACAAATGAAAAAAGTTTCAAAATTAAAAATAAAAATAGTTTTCTTAATGAAGATTTATTGTAGCAATAAAAATGCAAGTAGCAGTTTTCTTAATGACTACGTATTTATAAAATGAACCATCAATTTTGGAGAAATGTCTTAAATCTTTGTATGTACTACTCTGTGTAGCTGTGTATTTGGAGTTGTAGGGTTGTCACATGTAGCTGATATCTTATGGGATATCAACTAACTGATTACATTCATGTCTGCTCTCCTTCATTCCCCACATTCTTTCCTCTTCCTTCTTGTCCTCTTTTCCTCCCTCGCTCTCTCCACCCCTTCCTTCCCTTCTTCTTTTCTTCCTTCCTTCCTGTCTGTTTTCATTTTGCCAGCATTGTGTATTCATTTATATTTAAGATACAGAAAAATAACTTTAAAAATGTGTCCAAGTTCTAAAAGAGAGCCTTTTTTCTTCATTAATCCTGTGCACATGTGGATGGAGTGCTACTGTCATACTGACATTTAAAAATCTATCATTGAGTTAAATATTTAATCACTTTTAAATGTTTCAGAAGCAAAGTACAATTTTTGAATACTCTTATTTTAATGTATATGATCTAAAGGATGAAAGCAATTGTTTAAATGTTGAAGTGACTTTATATTCGGTGTTTGTTTATGAGAAATAACTCTGATTACAATAACACACAAAATTGATAGCACAGCATACCTATGATGAAATTTGTGGCCGGGCGCGGTGGCTCAAGCCTGTAATCCCAGCACTTTGGGAGGCCGAGACGGGCGGATCACGAGGTCAGGAGATCGAGACCATCCTGGCTAACACGGTGAAACCCCGTCTCTACTAAAAATACAAAAACTAGCCGGACGAGGTGGCGGGCGCCCAACTACTCTGGAGGCTGAGGCAGGAGAATGGCGTAAACCCGGGAGGCGGAGCTTGCAGTGAGCAGCTGAGATCCGGCCACTGCACTCCAGTCAGGGTGACAGAGCGAGACTCTGCCTCAAAAAAAAAAAAAAAAAAAAAAAGAAATTTGTAATTCTGTTAGCTCTTATTCAGGCAGTATCTACCCAGTTAGTGCTGACGTTGGTAAGTCCAACACAGGAAACACCACAACATAAGCTTCAAATACAAGACGATGGCAATTTCAGAACTTGCTATGTTTAATGGAAAGTATGTACACATGTAACAAAGAGCATAAATTTTAGCTAATACATCTCGAAGATGTTTTTATTATTTTTAACTCTACACATTATTTTACATTTCTCCATCTCAGATAGTTGATGAATAGCTACATAGTTGGAGGCAAAAACAAAAATATGCTAAAATTTCTAGTATTCAAAACACATACAAACATACACAAGTGATATACAAACACATGCATACACAAGCAAACATACATACAAAACGCAAACTAAAAAGGGTACCATAGCTTAGTAAAATGACAATTAAAAGGTATTACAATTTTTCCTTGCAGTGTTGACACTATGAAAACATCTTAATAAGAATCTCTTATATCTTTCAGTGTTCTGGGGGATCCAATGTATGTGAATGTTTTGTGGTAGTTTAAATAAAACTTTAAGTATGCTTTGTGTCAGTTTCATGTCTGTGAGCATATATGTTGTGTGTATGTTAATGTTTCTGCTTACAGTAAAGTAACAGAAAGTAAAGTAACAGCAGGGAATTATTAGCAGTAACACCAAAATCTTGACTTAAAAATAAGGAAGAGTGATGTGCTTTTTGATTCCCAATTAGTGACTGTTTTTAGATAGACCCAGAATACTGACTCTTACTTTGAGACCTATGCATATACATCAAGAGTAATTGAATTCCAGAAAGTTATACAGAAAGATTTGTTTTATCTTGATGTAAATTTAAGTTTTTTCCTGGGTTTAAGAAACAGCACAGCACCATTGACTGAATAAGAGATCCTTTCTCCATTCCCAGTTTTTGTCAGGTTTGTTGAAGATCAGATGGTTGTAGATGTGTAGTGTTATTCCTGAGGTCACTGTTCTGCTCCATTGGCCTGTATGTCTGGTTTGGTACCAGTACCATGCTGTTTCAGTTACTGTAGCCTTGTAGTATGGTTTGAAGTCAGGCAGCGTGCATGCCTCCAGCTTTGCTCTTTTTGCTTAGGATTGTCTTGTCTATATGGGGACCTGATTCCATATGAAATTTAAAATAGTTTTTTTTTTTTCTCTCTAATTCTTTGTAGAATGTCAGTGGGAGTTTGATGGGAATAGAATTGAATCCTACATTACTTTAGGCAGTATGGCCATTTTCTTCATATTGATTCTTCCTATCTATGATGATGGAATGTGTTTCCATTTGTTTGTGTCCTCCCTTATTTCCCTGAGCAGTGGTTTGTAGTGCTCGTTGAAGAGATCCTTCGCATCCCTTGTTAGCTATATTCCTAGGCATTTTTTTCTCTTTGTAGCAATTGTGAATGGGAATTCATTCATGATTTGATGTCTGCTTGCCTATTGTTTGCATAAAAGAATGCTTGTGATTTTTGCACATTGATTTTGTATCCTGAGACTTTGCTGAAGTTTCTTACCAGTTCCAGCAGTTTTGGGGCTGAGATGATGGGGTTTTCTAAATATAAAATCATGTCATCTGCAGACAGAGACAACTTGACCTCCACCCTTCCTATTTGAATACCCTTTATTTCTTTCCCTTGCCTGATTGCCCTGGCCAGAATTCCAATACTGTGTTGAATAGGAGTGGAGAGAGGGGGCATCCTTGTCTTACACTGGTTTTAGAAGGGATGCAGTAAACTAAAACCAGATCCCTTCCTTGAACTTTATACAAAAATTAACTCGAAGTGGATTAAAGACTTAAATGTAAAATCCAAAACCATAAAAACCCTAGAAGAAAACCTAGGCAATACCATTCAAGACATAGGCATGGGCAAAGACTTCATGATAAAAACAAACCAAAAAAAGCAATTGTAACGGAAGACAAAATTGACAAATGGGATCTAATTAAACTAAAGAGCTTCTGTACAGCAGGAGAAACTATCATCAGGGTGAACAGACAACCTACGGAATGGGAGAAAATATTTGCAGACCCATCTGACAAAGGTATAATATCCAGAATTAACAAGGAACTTAAACATAGTTACCAGATAAATAAATAAATAAATAAATAAATAAGTTGGCAAAGGATATGAACAGACACTTCTCAAAAGATATTTATGCAGTCAAAAACAGAACAGAAAACCAAACACTGCATGTTCTCATTCATAGGTGGGAACTGAACAATGAGATCACTTGGACTCGGGAAGGGGAACATCACACACCGGGGCCTATCATGGGGAGGGGGGAGGGGGGAGGGATTGCACTGGGAGTTATACCTGATATAAATGACGAATTGATGGGTGCTGACGAGTTGATGGGTGCAGCCCACCAACATGGCACAAGTATACATATGTAACAAACCTGCACGTTATGCACATGTACCCTAGAACTTAAAGTATAATAATAATAAAAAAATTAATTAAAAACAAAAAAAGCTCATCATCATTGATCATCAAAGAAATGCAAATCAAAGCCATGAGATACCATCTCATGGCAATCAGAATGGCAGTTACTAAAAAGTCAGGAAACGATAGATGCTGGCAAGGCTGTGAAGAAATAGGAAGGCTTTTACACTGTTGGTGAGAATGTAAATTACTTCAGCCATTGTGGAAGATAGTATGGGGATTCCTCAAGCATCTGGAAAGAGAAATACCATTTGACCCAGCAATCCCCTTACTGGGTATATACCCAAATGAAAATAAATCATTCTACTATAAAGACACAAGCACACGTATGTTTATTGCAAAATTTTTTTTATGATAGCAGAGACATGGAACCAACCCAAATGCCCATCAAGGATAGACTAGATAAAGAAAATGTGGTACATATACAGGATGGAATACTATGCAGACATAAAAGGAATGAGATTACGTCCTTTGCAGAGACATGGATGAAGCTGGAAACCATCATCCTCAGTAAACTAACACAGGAACGGAAAACCAAATACTACATGTTCTCACTCACAAGTGGGAGTTTAACATTGAGAACACATGGGTGCAGAGAGGAAAGCAACACACACCAGGACCTGCTGTGTGGTGTGGGTGAGGGGAGGGAACTTAGAGGACGGGTCAATAGGTGCAGCCAACCACCATGGCACACGTACGTCTATGTAACAAACCTGCATGTTCTGCACATGTATCCCATTTTTTTTTTTTAAGACATAAAGCACTTTTTTTTTTTTTTAAGAAACAACTCACGTTCACACAGGGCACCCAGTTTGGTGTCTCTCCAAGCCAACCATCATTTCTGATTTGCTAAGGGTTTTTACATACTTCAAACATCACCTAGAAATTTCCAGCATCCTTCATTTAACCGTGTTCAAGAATTTGAGAATTCAAGATCTCCTCAAAAAGTTACGACTAATTCATCTAGGATGTTCTGTGAAATGCCTAATTTTAATTTTTTGATAAAGCAAATTGCTGACACCCACATAATTTCTACAAAAATATTGAAATTAGATCATTCTAGGGGCTTAATATTGCATTATTTTGATGCTAGACAATAGTACCTCCTGTATTTTGATTATTAAGGTCAAGTCTTTGAATGAAGACAAATCTCTTTAACAATAAACAATGTTATTTCCTGTCTGCTCTGAGAGTCATTCTGAAACTCAGCATTACACAGTTACTTTAGTCTCTTTCCCCATCTTAGTGTACTTATCAGAAGAGACACCAAAGAGCTTGTGCTCTCTCTCTAGAGACTCTTACATAGGAAAAGCCATACGAGGAAAAAGTGCTCATTTACTAGCCAGGAAGAGAGTCTTCACAAGCAACCAAACCATGTCAAGCCTTGATCATCGACTTTCCAGCATTAAGAACTATGAGAAAATAAATTTCTGTTGTGTAAGCCATGCAGTCTTGGTTTTTTTTTCTTGTTTAGTTTTGAGACAAGATCTCACTCTGTTGTCTAGGACAGCCTCAAACTTCAGGGTTCAAGTGATCCTCCCTCCTCAGTCTGCTGAGTAGCTGAGATCACAGGCATACTCCAACTCCACCATACCTACCTAATTTTTTTTTTTTTTTTTCCTGAAGAGATGGATTTTTGCCATGTTGGCCACCTGAGCTCAAGCTATCGATACATCATGGTCTCCAACACCTGAGCTCAAGCTATCGATACATCATGGCCTCCCAGAGTGCTGGGACTATAGGCATGAACCACCTCACCTGGCCTGTGGTATTTTCTTATTGCAGCCTGAGCAGACAAATATACTTTTCCTACTCTAGGCAGTCACTCCCAAAATGCTTTCAGTATTTAGACTTATTATTGCTTGCTGCCTTTCCCAATTTTTGTTACTAGTAAGGCAGTCCCTCTACATGAAATCATACATGATTCTAGTTCTACTTCTTCAATTTCTGCTCCCACCCTGGAAACTTATTGAGTACTGCCATCAACTATTAAATCCACATGAGGAAATGTAAAAGATAAAGACTAAATCTTGATGATACAACAACAAAAAGTCTCATCCCATACAATTGGTTAGGGGAGCAAGAACCAGAGATCAGAAACAGTAGAGCCCTTTTATACTGTGGGAGCAACATGGAAAAGGGAGCAATAGTATCTGATTTATATGTATATGTGTGTAGGGGGTGTGTGTGGGGTGTATGAATTCTACCATATGCATTCATTTTGCTCTGTTTTGTGAAAGTTTTCTGACCTGCAGTGAATCAGTTAGCAATTAATTGCATAGTTCAATTATTCATTTTATCCTGTAAGCAAAGAAGCCATGAAGAAAGCAAATATACTTTAATTTTGAATATCTGGTATTATTTAAAACATCAGTGGACTTTGATAGTCTTTATTTTAAGGTACTATGAATTCTCACCCAATTTTGTCACTAGATTGATTGTTAGTCATTTCATGTTTACTGTGTATTTGCAACATTCTGTATTTTGAGATGTTTCCAAGTTTTCTTTGGTTCCTTTAACATATTTGTTATATTACAAATTTAAGTTATTGTTATCTAAACCAGAATGTTCACAAGATTCCTTTTGTTCTGATCTTGGAAAGGCATAAAGCAATAGTGACATTGATAATTTCAGGGATGTTTATTTCCTTTGACATTTAAAGAATAGGTGAATGACACGTAAAAGAAGAAGAAACATAATGTGTAGGTTTCATAAAATGAAAAAATACAATAGAAAATTTTACTTCAGTTTTGTTTTAATTCAGACTTTGGCAGCAACCACGCCTACTTGTCTATGTGTGACTGTAAAAGTGACAAGTGCCTGGACATTACAAACCTTGAATAAAAATGATCACATTTCAAATTAGTTTTGAATGTGGCTGCTTTGAAAATTCAAACTTCTTTTCACAGTTAAAACACAATAAAAGAGTATCAAGTCATGTAACTAATAGGTCTAAGCCTGTCTCAGGAGTAAGGTAAACCTGATAGGTTGAGAAAACTATAAATACTTTCCTCAGGACAAAAAGGGTGTGATAAACTTAGAATTTAGGAAACTAGAGAGGTCACTGTTACAACTGTAACAGTAACAGTGAATATATGCAGAGAATATATGCAAGTGAAGAGCCTTCTGTGTGTTTCCCGAATCCTATTTTACACCTCACATTTCTCTGAAGCTCTGTGTAAAAATCTATAGAAATGTGGATAAACTCATTTCACATTCCATTTGTTTTTGTCAGATATTTTATTATATAGTCATAAAAATTAGGCATATTTTATGAACAGGTCATTGAATAAAATACCATTTAGTTGAACTATGCTCTCTGATATTATCCTTCAGTTTGCTTTTTAAGCTGTCTTTATCAAAGAAAGTAGTACAAATAATAAAGGACAACAATGGAAGCTTATATTTCTATCCAAACCACCATTTCCCAGAATTACAAATTTGAAAGAAACAAATTTTTACTCCTTATATGTAAGCCACCTTGTTTTCCATTGTGATTAAAGGGAAAGAGGGTGGCTGTTGAGCTAAATTTATTTACCCCATTCTTAAAGCCTGACAGATATACAACAAAAAAAGAGAATTTTAGACCAATATCCCTGATGAACATCAATGCAAAAATCCTCAATAAAATACTGGCAAACCGAATCCAGCAGCACATCAAAAAGCTTATCCACCATGATCAAGTGGGCTTCATCAATGGGATGCAAGGCTGGTTCAACATACACAAATCAATAAATGTGATCCAGCATATAAACAGAACCAAAGACAAAAACCACATGATTATCTCAATAGATGCAGAAAAGGTCTTTGACAAAATTCAACAGCCCTTCATGCTAAAAACTCTCAATCAATTCCGTATTGATGGAACATATCTCAAAATAATAAGAGCTATTTATGACAAACCCCCAGCCAACATCATACTCAATGGGCAAAAACTGGAAGTATTCCCTTTGAAAACTGGCACAAGACAGGGATGCCCTCTCTCACTACTCCTATTCAACGTAGTGTTGGAAGTTCTGGCTAGGGCAATCAGGCAAGAGAAAGAAATAAAGGGTATTCAGTTAGGAAAAGAAGAAGTCAAATTGTCCCTGTTTGCAGATGACATGATTGTATATTTAGAAAATCCCATTGTCTCAGCCCAAAATCTCCTTAAGCTGATAAGCAACTTCAGCAAAGTCTCAGGATACAAAATCAATGTGCAAAAATCACAAGCATTCTTATACACCAGTAACAGACAGACAGCCAAATCATGACTGAACTCCCATTCACAATAGCTTCAAAGAGAACAAAATACCTAGGAATCCAACTTATAAGGGATGTAAAGGACCTCTTCAAGGAGAACTACAAACCACTGCTCAGTGTAATAAAAGAGGACACAAACAAATGGAAGAACATCCCATGCTCATGGATAGGAAGAATCAACATTGTAAAAATGGCCATACTGCCCAAGGTAATTTATAGATTCAATGCCATCTGCATTAAGCTACCAATGACTTTCTTCACAGAATTGGAAAAAACCGCTTTAAAGTTCATATGGAATCTGACTTTACACAATATTGAATCCTAGTTAATATTAGTCTCACATTTTAGTACAGTGTACCTACAGGCTAATCTTTTCTAATGGCTGTAATACCTAAACGTACAAAGAGACTAAAATGATCATCTGTCTCACATCTATATAGGTGAATGACATTTACTCTCAAACATACTCACTGAAGATAATGTTTGAGATTGATGTTTTCTAGTCTTGAGACATCTTACATCTTTGTAAGTTTGTCCATGCAGTGCTTTGTTGGAAGTTGCAGTTTTTATTTTATGCTGTGTGCAGCACAGGGCAAGACAAGTAACCATTCTCTTTGATCTTCTTAAATTCACTTGGGTGCATAACACATTATTATTTTCTGCTGTTTCTGCTTTGGTGGAGACTTAAAATCCTACTTTGTCCTTTGAGACCATTTTTTCATCACATTTTTTTGCAAGCAGGCAAAGTGAAAAAAAGAGGTATCCTAGGCAATTATTACAAATGGTTCTTGCTAGTCTCCTATGTGGCTCTTACTCTGAATCATTTGACTTCCCAATGGTATTTCAAGTTCTTTACTTTAGAGAATCTCACCTCATTCTTAATTGTAATAAAGTCATGAACATAGATGTTATTTTTGACAGGTAGATGAAATTGGTCTTGTCATCTTCACAACTAACATACTTTGGGTCTTGTGAAACCACACACATATATCACAGAAATTAAGACTGCCTTCATTACAGGACAATCTTCAATTCAAAGCAAAAGGAAAAACACTTGGAAGTCAAAAGGCTGGTGTATTGGTAGGTCCAACAGAAAGTATTTTATAAAAAAAGACAAAAATCAGTACTATTAATTTGAAAACATTTTAAAATGAAAAAATCGTGACTATCATAACATTTTAGACTAAAGAAAAATAACCTGAAGTTAGTAACTCTTAAATGTTTATTTTAGGCTACAGGTTTTTAAAAGAATATTGATTACAATAAACTTTCCTTAATGGATTAAATTTATACACAGATAAACTTATTTTTCTTTAAATTATGAATAACTTTTAACTATTTCTCTGGTATTTTGCCTTGGCAATTTTTATTAAAAGAAACTCAGCAGAAATTTCATGAAGTCTTTTCTAATGAGATGGAAGAATGGAAGCAACATTGAATAAAGCTAATACAAAGCTTTGATTTTCTATTTAAAGCTTGATGGAATCTAACTTTTTAAACTTGCACTTTGTGAGCACACAAATGACCTTTAAAACTAAGTAATGTTTGTTATTCATTCTGTTTATGTGTGTCATTGGTTCTGTTTAGGTATATTGATTTGCATATGTTGAATCAGCCTTGCATCCCAGGAATTAAGCCCACTTGATCGTGGTGGATAAGCTATTTTGATGTGCTGCCAGATTCGGTTTGCCACTATTTTATTGAGGATTTTCACATTGATGTTCATCAGGGATATTGGCCTAAAATTTTCTCTTTTTGTTCTGTCTCTGCCAGGTTTTAGTATCAGAATGATGCTGGCCTCATAAAATGAGTTAGGGAGGAGTCCCTCTTTTCTACTGTTTGGAATAGTTTCAGAAGTCATGGTACCAGCTCCTCTTTTTACCACTGGTAGAATTCGGCTGTGACTTCCTCTGGTCCTGGGATTTTTTTGGTTAGTAGGCTATTAATTATTGCCTTAATTTCAGAACTTCTTATTGGTCTATTCAGGGATTCAAATTCTTCCTGGTTTAGTCTTGGGAGGGTGTATGTGTCTAGGAATTTATCCATTTGTTCTAGATTTTCTAGATTATTTTCACAGAGGTGGTTATAGTATTCTCTGACGGTAGTTTGTCTTTCTGTGGGATCAGTGGTGATATCCCCTTTATCATTTTTTATTGTGTCTATTTGATTATTCTCTCTTTTCTTCTTTATCTCAATAGATCGGAAAACGCCTCTGATAAAATGCAACAGCCCTTCATGCTAAAAACTCTCAATAAACTTGGTATTGATGAAATGTACCTTAAAATAATAAGAGTTATTTATGACAAACCCACAGCAAATATTATACTGAATGGGCAAAACTTGAAGCATTCTCTTTGAAAACCAGCACAAGACAAGGATGCCCTCTCTCACCACTCCTATGCAACATAGTATTGGAAGTTCTGGCCAGGGCAATCAGGCAAGAGAAAGAAATAAAGGGTATTCAAATAGGGAGAGAGGAAGTCAAATTGTCTCTGTTTACAGATGATATGATTGCATATTTATAAAACCCATCATCTCAGCCCAAAATCCCCTTAAGCAGATAAGCAACTTCAGCAAAACCTTAGGATAAAAAAATCAATGTGCAAAAATCACAAGCATTCATATACACCAATAACAGACAAACAGAGAGCCAGATCTTGAGTGAACTCCCATTTACAATTGCTACAAAGAGAATGAAATACATAGGGATACAACTTACAAGGGATGTGAAGGACCTCTTCAAGAAGAACTACAAACCACTGCTCTACGAAATAAGAGAGGACACAAACAAATGGAAAAGCATTCCAAGCTCATGGATAAGAAGAGTCAGTATCATAAAAAGGGCAATAGTGTTCGAAGTAAGTTTTAGGTTCAGTACTATCCCCATCAAGTTACCACTGACTTTCTTCACAGAATTAGAAAAAAACTACTTTAAATTTCATATGGAACCAAAAGAGAACCCATATAGCCAAGACAATCCTAAGCAAAAAGAACAAAGCTGGAGGCATCAAGCTACCTGACTTCAAACTATACTACAAGACTACAGTAACCAAAACAGCATATTACTGATACCAAAACAGATATATAGAACAATGGAACAGAACAGAAGCCTTGGAAATAACACCACATGTCTAAAACCATCTGATCTTTGATAAACATGAAAAAAGCAATAGGGAAAGGATTTCCTATTTTAGAAATGGTGTTAGAAAAACTGGCTAGCCATATGCAGAAAACTGAAACTTGAACCCTTCCTTACACCTTATACAAAAAGTAACTCAAGGTGGATTTTAGATGCAAATGTAAAACTAAAACCATAAAATCCCTAGAAGAAAACCTAGGCAATACCATTCAGGAAATAGGCATGAGCAAAGACTTCATGACTAAAACACCAAACGCAATGTTAACAAAAGCCAAAATTGACAAATAGAATCTGATTAAGCTAAAGAGCTTCTGCACAGCAAAAGAAACTATCATCAGAGTAAATGGGCAACCTACAGAATGGGAGAAAAATTTTGCAATCTATCCATCTGACAGAGGGCTAATATCCAGAATCGACAAGGAACTTGAACAAATTTACAAGAACAACGCAAACAACCCCATTAAAAAGTGGGCCAATGATATGAACAGACACTTCTCAAAAAAAGAAATGTATGTGGCTAACAAATATATGAAAAAAAGCTCATTATCCCTGGTCGTTAGAGAAATGCAAATCAAAACCACAATGAGATACCATCTCACACCAGTTAGAATGGCGATCATTAAATAGTCAGGAAACAACAGATGCTGTAGAGGATGTGGAGAAATGGTAAGACTTTTACCTTGTTGGTAGGACTGTAAATTAGTTCAAACATTGTGGAAGACAGTGTGGTGATTTCTCAAGGATCTAGAACCAGAAATACCATTTGACACAGCAATTCCATTACTGGGTATATACCCAAAGAATTATAAATCATTCTACTCTGAAGACACATGCACATGTATATTTATTGCAACACTCTTCACAATAGAAAGAGTTGGAACCAACTGAAATGCCCATAAGTGATAGACTGGATAAAGAAAATGTGGCACATAGGAACCATGGAATATTATACAGCCATAACAAAGGATGAGTTTGTGTCCTTTGCAGGGACATGGATGAAGCTGGAAATCATCATTCTCAGCAAACTAACACAAGAAAAAAACAACACTGCATGCTCTCATTCATAAGTGGGAGTTGAACAATGAGAACACATGGACACAGGGAGAGGAACATCACACACAGGATCCTGTCGGGGGTGGTGGGGGAGGGGGCTGGGGAAGGGATAGCATTAGTAGAAATACCTAATGCAGATGGCAGGTTGATGAGTGCAGCAAACTGACATGGCACGTGTATACCTATGTAACAAACCTGCACGTTCTGCACATGTACCCCAGAACATAAAGTATAATAAATAACTAAAAATGATGAGTTCTTGTCCTTTGCAGGGACATGGATGAGGCTGGAAATCATCAATCTCAGCAAACTAACATAAGAACGGAAAACCAAACACTGCACGTTCTCACTCATAAGTGGGAGTTGAACAATGAGAATACATGGATACAGGGAGAGGAACATCACACACAGGGACCAGTCCAGGGGTGGGGGACTAGGGGAGGGATAGCATTAGGAGAAATAACTAATGTAGATTATGGGTTAATGGGTGCAGCAAACCACCATGGCACGTGTACAGCTATGTAACCAATCTGCACATTATGCACACGTATTCCAGAACTTAAAGTATAATGATAATAGTAAGAGTAATAAAAATGAAGTGGTAAAATCTGCTTTTACATTCATTGTAGTTTGATACAAGTGGTGGATACTGAATTTTTTTCTTAGTATGTACTTAGAAATGCTTCTGTGTTCCAATAGTTACTGTTAAGTAACGTAAAAATTTTTGATCAGAAGAAAATTTGCTGACTATTCATATCCTAATTTAAGCAGAAAATTGAGGATATTTTCTGGTGGTATATCAACAAACTTATCTCCTACAATATTCAGAAGCTGTGGTTCTACTAGTACATGATGGTTAATTTTATGTATCAACTTTATAGGGATAACAGGTGCCCAGGTTAAACATTAATTCTGAATGTATCTCTGAAGGTTATTTTTAGATCGGATTCACTTTTGAATTGGTGGATTCAGTAAAGTACATTGTCTTCTTCTATGCCAGTAGGCACCATCCAATTTCTTGAGGGTCTGAATAATACAAGAGACTGAGAAAGGAGAATTTGCTCCTTTCTACTTTCTGCCTTCCTTCTGTAGCTGGGACATAAATATTCTGCCTTTGGACTGAGATTTACACCATCAGCTTCTCTGGTTCTCAGGCTTTCACACTCGGACTGAAAAAAACACCACTGGCTTTCCCGGGTCTCCAGCCCGCGAAACAGCAGATTGTGGGACTTGGCAATCTTCATAACTGCATGAGACCACTCCTCAAAATAAATCATTTTTGTTTGTTTGTTTTTGATTTATTTATTGGCTATTGAAAAATTATAGTTGAACATATTTATGGGGTACAAAGTGAGGCTATGATATATGTATGCAGTGTGGAAAAATTGAGTCAAGCTAATTAAGATAGCCATCTCTTCAAATACTTATCATTCATTCTTACTGTCTAACTGAATGTTTTGTAATCTTTAAACAAAATCTCCCCATTCTTCCCACTCCCCAGCCTCCGGTAACCATGATTCGCTGTTTCTATGTGTTCATTTTTTAAACTTTCACATGAATATGAGAACATACAATATTTGTTTTATTGTGCCCAGCTTATTTCACTGAGTATAACGTTCTCCTTGTTCATCCATATTAGTAGAAATGGCATAATATCCCTCTTTTTTAGGGCTAAGTGGTATTCTGTTGTGAATATATAATGTATTTTCTTCTGTTCATCTGTTGATGGACACTTAGGTTGTTTCCATATCTTGATTGTTGTGAATAATGATGCAATAAAAATGGGAACGCAGTATCTCTTAGATATACTGATTTCAAAGTATTTGAATATATATACAGAAGTGAGATTGCTGAATCATATAGTAACTCTATTTTTACTTCTGTAAGAAACCTCCATATTGTTTCCCATAATGTTTATACTAATCTAAATTCCCATCAACAGTGTGCTAGTGGTCAATTTTCTCCACATCCTCATCAACACTTATCTTTCATCTTTTTGATAATACCATTCTGACAGGTGTCAGGTGATATTTAATTGGGGTTTTAATTTACATTTCTTAATGATTAGTAATATTGAGCATATTTTCAAGTATCTGTTGGTTATTTGTATGCCTTCCATTGAGAGATGTCCTACTTGGTCATTTGCCCTTTTTTTTTTTTTTTTTTTTTTTTTTTTGAGACGGAGTCTCGCTCTGTCGCCCAGGCTGGTGTGCAGTGGCCGGATCTCAGCTCACTGCAAGCTCCGCCTCCCGGGTTCCCGCCATTCTCCTGCCTCAGCCTCCCGAGT
>NC_045435.1:19715906-19769337 GCF_002776525.5 Piliocolobus tephrosceles
CACCTCGCCTGGCTAGTTTTTTGTATTTTTTAGTAGAGACGGGGTTTCACTGTGTTAGCCAGGATGGTCTCGATCTCCTGACCTCGTGATCCGCCCGTCTCGGCCCCCCAAAGTGCTGGGATTACAGGCTTGAGCCACCGCGCCCAGCCGCCCATTTTTTAATTGAGTTTTTATTTTTTATTTTTTGCTATTGAGTTATTTGAGGTCCTTATAATTTTAGATATTGACCCTTACCACATGCATGGTTTACAAGGTGTTTAATTCTGTAGGCTTCCTCTTTACTCTTTTAATTTTTTTGCTTTGCTATACACAAACTTTCGCATTTGATAAAATTTCATTTGTCTTTTTTGTTGCTGTTGCCTCACCTTTTGAGGTCAAATTAAAAACTATCACTGCCAAGGGCAATGTTATGAAGCTTTCTCTTTTATGTTTTCTTCGAGTAGTTTTAGATTCAGATGTTACATTTAAGCCTTTAATCAATTTTGTGTCATTTTTTGTATATGGTGTAAGATAAGGGTTCAATTTCACTCCTCTGCCAATGGATATTTAGTTTTCTCAGCACCTTTTTATTAAGTAAGCAGTTTTTTTCTCATTTGTGTATTCTTAGTACCTTTGATGAAAATCAATTAAAATAAATATATAACTTATTTTGGGATTTGCGTTTTGTTCCTTTGGTTGATGTGTCTATTTTTATATCAGTACCATGTTGTTTCAATTACTATAGCTTTGTAATATATTTTGAATTCAAGTAATGTGACATTCCAGCTTTGTTCTTTTCATGTGAGATTTCTCTAGCTATTGAGTAGTTTTCATATTTACATATGAATTTTAGATGTTTTTTTATTTCTCTAAAAAATAACATTAGAATTTTGAAAGGAATTGCATAAAATATATGCATCACTTTGGATATTATAAAATTCTAACAATATACATTTTTTCAATCCATAAACAAAGAAGGTTTCCACATATTTGTGCCTTTTTCAATTTTATTTTTCAAAGTTTAGTCATTTTCAGTGTATAGATTTTCCCCCTCCTTGATTAAATTTTATTTCCATTTTAATTTTTTGTACATTTTGTGAACGAGTGTGTAAAAATGCTATTAATTTTAGTATGCTGATTTTGAAACCTGCAACTTTATTCATTTATTAATTCCAACAGCATTTTGGAGGAGTCTTTCTTTATTATTATTATTTTAATATGAAAGATCATATTATCAGCAAAAGGCAACAATTTCATTTATTCCTTTTCTGTTCAAATGCCTTTTAATTATTCATTTGCCTAATTTTTCTAGGACTTCCAGTACTATATTAAATAGAAATGGCAAAAGAGAATATTCTTGTTCTGCTTCTGATCTTAGAGGAAAAGCTTTAAACGTTTCACTGTTGATTGTAATGTTATGTGCCAGTTTGTCATATATGGCCTTTATTGTGTTTAGGGACATTTCTTCTGTACTTAATCTGTTGACAGTTTTTTTATAACAAAAAGATGTTTATTTTTTTCAAATGCTGTTTCTGCATCTAATGATATGATTGTATAGTTTTCATCTTTCATTATGTTAATGTGGTATATCACATTTATAGATATACATCTGTTAAATCATCCTTGAATCCCTGGGGGAAATCCCACTTAATCGAAGTAAATTATTTTTTCAATGTGCTTTTGAATTGGGTTGCTAGTATTTTGATGAGGATTTTTAAATCTATGTTCATCAGTGTTATTGATCTGATTTTTTTTTTTTTTTTTGTAATGTCCTTGTCTGGTTTTGGTATCTGAGTGATGCTGGCCTCATAGAAAAAATAACCAGAAAGTATTCTATGTAAGATTTTGAGAAGGATTGGTATCCGTTCTCAAATATTTGGTAGAATTCAGAAAGAAGCCATTATTCCCTGAGTTTTTCTTTCATTAGAGACTTATAATTATTGGTTCAATCTCCTTACCCATTATTGGTTTGTTTAGATTTTTAATTTCTTTATAATTCAGACTTGGTAGGTGATTTATTTTTAGGAATTTATATGTTTCTTAGGGGGTTACCTAATTTCTCCTCATAAAACTGTTCATAGTAATCCTCTATGATGTTTTGCATATATGTGGTTTCAATTGTAATTTCTGTTTCATTTCTAGTGTTATTTGAGACTTATTTTTATTTTTCTCAGTTACTATAGCTAATTTTTTGTCAGTTTTGCTTATTCTCTATAAAAAACCAACAATTTGTTTTTTTTCTATTTTTTTGTCTTTGTTTTATTGATTTCTGCTTTCACGTCCCTTTTATTTCCTTCTTTTTGATAATTTTGGATTTAGTCAGTTCTTTTTCTAGTGCCTTGAGATGCAATGTTAGGTTATTGACTTAAAATATGTCTTCTTTTTTAAAATAAACATTTATTGTTGTAAATTTCTCTCTTAGGGCTGTTTTTGCTGCATCTCATAATTTTTGGTATGTGCACATCTATTTCTGTTTGTCTCAAAGTATTTTTTATATTTATTTATTTATTTTTTATTATACTTTCAGTTCTAGGGTACATGTGCATAACATGCAGGTTTGTTATATATGTATACTTGTGCCATGTTGGTGTGCTGCATCCATTAACTCGTCATTTACATTAGATATATCTCCTAATGCTATTCCTCCCCTCTACCCCCTCCCCACAATAGGCCCCAGTGTGTGATGTTGCCTTTCCTGTGTCCAAGTGATCTCATTGCTCAATTCCCGCCTGTGAGTGAGAACATGGGGTGTTTGATTTTCTGTTCTTGTGATAGTTTGCTGAGAATGATGGTTTCCAGCTGCATCCATGTCCCTACAAAGGACATAAACTCATCCTTTTTATGGCTGCATAGTATTCCATGGTGCATATGTGCCACATTTTCTTAATCCAGTCTGTCACTGATGGACATTTGGGTTGATTCCAAGTCTTTGCTATTGTGAATAGTGCTGCAATAAGCATACGTGTGCATGTGTCTTTATAGCAGCATGATTTATAATCCTTTGGGTATATACCCAGTAATGGGATGGCTGGGTCATATGATATTTCTAGTTCTAGATCCTTGAGGAATCGCCACTCCGTTTTCCACAATGGTCGAACTAGTTTACAGTCCCACCAACAGTGTAAAAGTGTTCCTATTTCTCCACATCCTCTCCAGCACCTGTTGTTTCCTGACTTTTTAATGATTGCCATTCTAACTGGCATGAGATGGTATCTCATTGTGGTTTTGATTTGCATTTCTCTGATGGCGAGTGATGATGAGCATTTTTTTTATGTGTCTGTTGGCTGTATGAATGTCTTCTTTTGAGAAGTGTCTGTTCATATCCTTTGCCCACTTTTTGGTGGGGTTGTTTGTTTTTTTCCAGAACCTACAAAGAACTCAAACAAATTTACAAGAAAAATATCACAGTATTTTTCAATTTGCTTTTTGATATCTTTTTTGACTCACTGGTTGTTCAGGAGTACGTTGTTTAATTTCTACGTATTTTTGGATTTCCTAAGATTTCTCTTGTTAGCAATTTCTGGTTTCACACCATTGTGTTCAGAAAAAGCTAATTGATATAATTTCAATTTTCTTAAATTTGCTCAGGCTTGTTCTGTGGCCTAAGATATTATCTATCTTGGAGAACGTTTTGTGTGCCCTTGAGAAGAATGTGTATTGTGTTGCTTTTGAGTGCAATCTTCTATATATGTCATTAACGTTCATTTGGTCTCAAGTATAGTTCAAATGTGATGTTTCCTTATTATTTTTTTTTAGTTTTTGTCTTTAATTTTGTGGGTACGTAGTAGTTGTATATATTTATGGGTTATTGAGATATTTTGATACAGACATGCAATGTGTAACAATCACTACAGGGAAAATTGGATATCTGTCACTTCAAACATTTACCTTTTGTCCTACAAATGATCTAATTATATTAGTTTATTAATTTTAAAAAGTAGAATTAAATGATGTTTGACTATAGTCACCCTGTTGTGCTAGCAAATACTAGGTCTTATTTATTCTTTCCAGCTATTTGTTGTACTCATTAACAATTCCTACTTCTCTCCAACACCCCACTACCCTTCCCAGCATCTGGTAACCATGCTTCTACTTTCTATCTCCATGAGTTCAATTGTTTTAATTTTTACCTCCCATAAAGAAGTGGTAATATGTGAAGTTTGTCTTTCCATGCTTGGCTTATTTCAGTAAATATAATGACCTCCAGTTCCAACCAAGTTGTTGCAAATGACAGAATCTCAATATTTTATATGGCTAAATAGTAATCCATTGGGTATATGTACCATATTTTCTTTATCCATTCATCTGTTGATGGACATTTATGTGTCTTCCAAATCTTGGCTATTGTTAACAGTGCTACAATAAGCATGGGAGTGCAGATGTCTCTCTGATATACTGATTTCCTTTCTTTGGGGTATATACCCAGCAGTCAGATTGCTGGATCATATGGTAGCTCTATTTTTAGAGGAAAACCCAAACTGTTCTACATAGTGTTTGTACTAATATTACCTGCCTTTTGGATAAAAGCCATTTTTGCTGGGGTAAGATGATATTTCACTGTAGTTTTGATTTGTATTTCTCTAATCATCAATGATGTTGAGCACTTTTTCAAGTACCTGTTTGCCATTTGTATGTCTTCCATCAGGAAATATCTATTCAGGTCTTTTGCCCACTTTTTCAATCAAATTATTATATTTTTTTCATATAGAATTGAGTTTCTTATATATTCTAGTTATTAATCCTTTGTCAGGTGGGTAGTTTCCAAATATCTTCTCCCATTCTGTGGGCTGCCTCTTCACTTTGTTGATTATATCCTTGGCTGTGTAGCAGGATGTAATCCAATTTGTCATATTTTTTACCTTGATGTGATCTAATTTGTCCATTTTTGCTTTGGTTTCCTATGCTTGCAGGGTCATACACAAAAAATCTTTGCCCAATCTAGTTTTCTGGACAGTTTGGCCAATAGTTTCTCGCAGTAATTTCACAGTTCGAAGTCATAGATCTAAGACTTTAATTCATTTTGATTTTATTTTTGTATATGAGTGAGAGATGGATACGGATATTCAGTTTTCCAGTACCACTTAATGAACACATTAATTTTCCCGATGTATGTTGTTTGCACCTCTGTCAAAAACGAATTCCCTATAGATGCATTTATTTCCTTCTGGGTTCTATATTTTGCTCCAATGATCTATGTGTCTACTTTTACACAAGTACCATGCTGTTTTGGTTACTATAGCTCTATAGTATAATTTGAAGTCAGATCGTGTAATTCCTCCAGTTTTGTTCTTTTTGCTTAGGTTAGCTTTGGCTATCCTGGGTGTTTCGTGGTTTTATATAAATTTTAGGATTCTTTTATCTATTCCTGTGAAGAGTGTCATTAGCATTTTGATAGAGATTGCAATAAATCAATAAATTGCCTTGGGTAGTATGGACGTTTTAACAATATTGATTCTGCCATTCTAACAACATGGACTATCATTTCATTTTTTGGGGGTCTTCTTCAATTTCTTCCATCAATGTTTTATAGTTTTCATGTAGGGATCTTTTAGTTCTTTGGTCAAATTAATTTATATGTATTTTATTTTACTTGTAGCTATTGTAAGTAGGATTACACTCTTAAGGTCTTTGTCAGATGTTAACTGTTTGCATATAGAAAAGCCACTGATTTTTCATTGGGCACAGAGGCTCATGTCTGTAATCCCAGCAATTTTAGGCCAAGATGAGCAGATCACCTCAGGTCAGAAGTTCGAGACCAGCCTGGCCAACATGGAGAAACCCCGTCACAACTACAAATACAAAAATTAGCTGGTGTGTTGGCATGTGCCTATAATCCCAGCTACTTGGCAGGCTGGGGTATGAGAATCGCTTGAACCTGGCAGGCAGAGGTTGCAGTAAGCTGAGATCATGCCACTGCCTGGAGGATACAGTGAGACTCGGAAGGAAGGAAGGAAGGAAGGAAGGGAGAGAGAGAGAGAAAAAGAAAAAGAAAGAAGAAAGAAAGAAAGAAAAAGAAAGAAAGAAAGAAAGAAAGAAAGAAAGAAAGAAAGAAAGAAAGAAAGAAAGAAAAGAAAGAAAGAAAGAAAGAGAAAAGGAAATGAGAGAAAGAAAAACAGAAAGAAAGAGAAAGAAAAGAAAGAGAAAGAAAGGAGAGAAAGAAAAAGAAAAAAGAAAGAAAAAAGAAAAAAAAAAAAAAAAAAAAGAAAGAAAGAAAGAAAGAAAAAGAAAGAAAGAAAGAATGAAAGAAAGAGAGAGAGAAAGAGAGAGAGAAGGAGAAGGAGGGAGGGAGGGAGGGAGGGAGGGAAAGCACACGGAGGAGGGAGGGAGGGAGGGAGGAAAATCCCACTGATTTTCACATGTTAATTTTGTATCCAGCAACGTTGCTGGATTTATCAGTTCTAACAATTTTTTAGTGGATTCTCTAGGCGTTTCCAAATACTGGATCATATCATCAGCAAACAAGAAAAATGTGACTTCTTTCCCTTTCCAACTTGGATGCTCTTTATTTCTTTCTCTTGTCTGGTTGATCTAACTAGGACTGCAGGTACTATGCTAAATAACAGTAGTGAAAGTAGGCATTCTTATGATGTTCCTGATCTCAGAGAAAAGTATTTCAGTTTTTCCTCATTTAATATGATATTAGCTCTGAGTCTGTCATATATGGCTTTAATTATGTTTAGGTATGTTCTTTCTAGCACCAATTTATTGAGGGTTTTTATTGTAAAGTGATGTTGAATTTTATCAAGTGCTTTTTCAGCATCAATCAAAGTGATCATATGGTTTTTAACCTTCATTCTCTTGATATGATGTATCACATTCACTGATTTGCACATGTTGATCCATTCTTGCATCTGAGTGACAAATTTCACTTGGTCTTGATGAACAATCTTTTTAATGTGTTGCTAAATTCAGTGTGCTAGTATTTTGTTGAGGATTTTTGCATCAATATTCATCAATGATATTGGCCCATAGTTTTGCTGTTTATTTATTTGCAGTTTTTGTTGATGGGTCTTTGTCTGGTTTTGATATTTGGGTAATACTAGTGTCAAAGAATGAATTTGGAAGTGCTCCTTCCTCTTCTATTTTTAAGAATACTTTGAGTATGATGAGTATTATGTCTTCTTTAAGTGTTTGTTAAATTTCAGTAGTGAAGCTATTGGGTCCCAGACTTTACTTCACTGGGAGGCTTTTTATTATGGCTTCAAGCTCATTGCTGGTTGTTGGTCTGTTCAGATTTTGGATTTCTTCATGACATAAGCTTGGTAGATTGTATGTGACTAGGAATTTATGCATTTTTCTAGATTTTCCAATTTATTGGCATATAGTTGCTCATAGTAGACACTAATAATCTTTTGAGTTTCTGTGGTATCAGAACTACAATATTCCCATTTCCCTTATTTTACCTTTTTGCATTGTTGTAAGTCTAATTTGGGTCTTATAATGGGATCTTTGAGCTCAAGTAAATAATTTTGTAAATAGAATATTTTTATTGTAAGCACCACTATTTTACACAACCATTTCTTTTTTTATTTTTGATATATATATATATATATATATATATATATATATATATATATATATCAAACATATATATATGTTAAGTTCTGGGATACATCCGCAAAACATGCAGGTTTGTTACATAGGTATACATGTGTCATGGTGGTTTGCTGCATCCATCAAGCAGTCATCTACATTAGGTATTTCTCCTAATGTTATCCCTCCTCTAGCCCCACCTCCATCCCCTGACAGGCCCCAGGGTGTGATATCCACCCTGTATCCATGTGCTCTCATTGCTCGACTCCCACTTATCAGTGAGAATACGTGGTGTTTGGTTTTCAGTTCTTGTGTTAGCTTGCTTAGAAAGATGATTTTCAGCTTCTTTCATGTCCTTGCAAAGGACTTGAACTCATCCTTTTTTATGGCTGCTTAGTATTCCATGGTGCCTGTGTGCTGCATTTTCTTTATCCAGTCTATCATTGATGGGCATTTGGGTTGGTTCCAACTCTTTGCTATTGTGAACAATGCCACAATAAACATACATGTGCCTGTGTCTTTAAAGTAGAATAATTTACAATCCTATGAATATACACCCAGTAATGGGATTGCTGCGTCAAATTGTATTTCTGGTTCTAGATCCTTGAGGAATCGTCATACTATCTTCCACAATTGTTGAACTAATTTACACTCCCACCAACAGTATAAAAGCCTTCCTATTTCTCCACATCCTCCAGAGCATCTGTTGTTTCCTGACTTTTTAAATGATCGCGATTCTAACTTGTATGAGATGGTATCTCATTGTGGTTTTGATTTGCATTTCTCTAATGACCAGTGATGATGAGCTTTTTTTCATATGTTTGTTGGCTGCATATATGTCTTCTTTTGAGATGTGTCTGCTCATAACGTTTGCCCCACTTTTTGATGTGTTTTTTTTTTTTCTTATAAATTTGTTTAAGTTCATTGTAAGTTCTGGATATTAGCCCTTTGTCAGATGGATAGATTACAAATGTTTTCTCCTGCTCAGTAGGCTGCCTGTTGACTCTGATGATAGTTTCTTTTGCTATACAGAAGCTCTTTAGTTTAATTAGATCCCATTTGTCAATTTTGGCTTTTGTTGCCATTGCTTTTGGCTTTTTAGTCATGAAGTCTTTGCCTGTACCTATGTCCTGAATGGTATTTCCTCGGTTTTCTTCTAGGGTTTTTATGGTTTTAGATCTGACGTTTAAGTCTTTAATCCATCTTGCATTAATTTTTGTATAAGGTGTAATGAAAGGATCCCACAGCCTTCTGCATATGGATAGCCAGTTTTCCCAACACCATTTATTAAATAGGGAATCTTTTTCCAATTGCTTGTTTTTTTCATGTTTGTCAAAGATCAGATGGTTGTAGATAATAAGAGCTATTTATGACAAACCCACAGTCAACATCATACTGAATGGGCAAAAGTTGGAAATATTCTTTTTGAAAACGGGCAGAAGATAAGGATGCCCCTTCTTACCACTCCTGTTCAACATAATATTGGAGTTCTGGCCATGGCAGTCAGACAAACGAAAGAAATAAATGGTACTCAATTAGGAAAAGAGGAAATCAAATTATCTCTGTTTGCAGATGACATGTTGTATATTTAGAAAACCTCATTGTCACAGCCCAAAATCTCCTTAAGCTGATAAGCAAGTTCAGCAAAGTCTCAGGATACAAAATCAGTGTGCAAAAATCACAAACATTCCTATACACAGGTAACAGACCAACAGAGAGCCAAATCTTGAGGGAACTCCCATTCACAATTGGTACAAAGAGAATACAATACCTAGGAATACAACTTACAAGGGATGTGAAGGACCTCTTCAAGGAGAACTACAAAGCACTGCTAAAGGAAATAAGGGAGGACACAAACAAATGGAAAAACCGTTCCATGCTCATGGATAGGAAGACTCAATATCTTGAAAATGGCCATACTGCCCAAAGTAATTTATAGATTTCATGTTATCTCCATCAAGCTAATATTGATTGTACTCACAGAATTGGAAAAATATACTTTAAATTTCATATGGAAACAAAAATGAGCCTGCATAGCCAAGAGAATCTTAATTTAAAAAAACAAAGCTAGAAGCATCATGCTACCTGACTTTGAACTATACTACAAGGCTACAGTAACCAAAACAGCATGGTACTGGTACCAAATCAGATATATAGACCAATAAAACAGAACAGAGGCCTCAGAAATAACACCAAACATCTAGAACCACCTGATATTTAAATTTTTTAAATGTTTTAAGACTTGTTTTGTTACCTAACATATGGTCTACCCTTGAGGGTGATCCACTTACTGATGAAAAGAATGTGTATTCTGTAGCCATTGATTAAAATATTCCATAAGTATCTATTGGTCCATTTGTTCTATAGTGCAGATTAAGTCTAATTGTTTCTTTGTTGATTTTCTATTTGTAAGATCTGTCCATTGCTGAAAGTGAAGTGTGAAGTCTTCGCCTCTTATTTTCTTGGGGTCTGAGTCTCTCTCTAGCTTTAACACTGCTTGCTTTGTATATCTGGATACTCCACTGTTGGGTGCATACATATTTATAATTGTTATATTCTCTTGCTGAATTGATCTGTTTATCAGTATATAATTACCTCCTTTGCCTCTTTGTACATTTTCTGTCTACAAATCTATTTTGTCTGAATTAAATATAGTTACTCCTGCTCTTTTATGGTTTCCAATGGCATGAAATATCTTTTTCCATCCCTTTATTTTCAGTCTATATGTATCTTTGTAGGTGAAGTTTGTTTCTATAGGAACTAGATCATTAGATTTTATTTTTTAAATCCATTCAGCCACTCTATGGGTTTTGATTGGAGAGTTTAATCCATTTACATTCAGTATTATTATTGATAAGTAAGGACTTACTCATCTCATTTGGTTATTTGCTTTCTGGTTGTTTTGTGGTCTTCTCTTGCTTCTTTCCTTCCTTCCTGTCTTCCTCTAGTGAAAGTGTTTTTCCATTATGTTAAGTTTTAATTTTGTTTTTTTGTTTTTGTGTATCTGTTGTATGTTGTTTTATTTGAGGTTACTATGAGACTTTCAAATATTATCTTATAATTCACTATTTTATTTAACACTTAACATTGCTTGCATAAACCAATTAACAAGCCGAAAGAAAACTCATATAAATTCTACTATTAACTTCCTTTTCTCAATTTTAAATTTTTATTTTTTAATTTTTATCTTTTTATACCATGTTTTAAGAGTTGTGATTATTATTTTGATTGGTTCATCATTTAGTCTTTCTACTTTACATACCACAGTGAGAGTGTTATAATATTCTGTATTTGTCTGTGTACTTACTGCTGCCAGTGAATTCTGTATCTTCAGATGGTTTCTTACTGTTCAGTACAGTCCCTTTTTTTCCAGTTGAAGAATTCCCTTTAGCATTTCTTGTAAGATATGGCTGGTATTGATAAAATCCTTCAGCTTTTGTTTATTTAAGAAAGTCTTTACTTCTCCTTTTTGTTTGAAGAATATTTTTGCCAAATATAACATGCCAGGTTAAAAGATTTTTTTTTTTTTTTTTTCCTTCAGTATACGTCCTTCCACTCTCTCCTGGCCTTTAAGATTTCTGCTGAAAAGAGTGCTGCCATACATATTGAAGCCCCACTGCATGTTATTTCTTTTCTCTTTCTGCTTTTAGATTATTTTCTATATCTTTAACCTTTGGGAGTTCGATTATTAAATTTCTTGAGTCAGTCTGCTTTGGGCTAAAAATGCTTGGTGTTCTATGATCTTCTTGCACTTAAATATTGATATCTTTCTTTAGGTTTGGGAAGTTCTCTGTTATTATCCCTTTGAATAAACTTTCTGCTACTATTTCTTTACCTTCTCTTTAGGGTCATTATCTCTACTACTTTGTTTACCTTCTCATTAAGGCCATTATTTCTTGAATTTGCCATTTTGAGGCCTTTTTTAGATCTTGTAGGCATGGTTCATTCTTCTTTATTCTTTATTATTTTGTATCTTCTGTCTATTTTCCAATAGTCTGTCTTTAAGCTCACTACTTCTTTCCTGAGCTTGATCAATTCTGCTATTAAGAGACTCTAACACATTCTTCAGTATGTCAGTTGCAGTTTTTCACTCCAGAAATTCGACTTGATTATTTTCATGATTTCAGCGTCTTTGTTAATCTATCTGATAGAATTCTGAATTCATTCTCTGTGTTATCTTGAATTTCTTTGAGTTTCCTCAAATAGCTATTTTGAATTTTCTGTCTGAAAGGTCAAAGATCTCTGGTTCTCAAAAAGTGGTCCCCAGTAGCTTATTTAGTTCATTTAGTAAGGTCATGCTTTTCTGAATGGTCTTGATGCTTATTGATGTTTTTCAGTGTCTAGTTGTTGAAGAGTTAGATATTTAGTTTAATCTTCAGAACCTGGGCTTGTCTGTATCCATCCATCTTTGGAAGACTTACCAGGTATTCAAAAGGACTTTAATGTGATGATCTAAGCCATATCTGCACTATGGGGCATGCCAAGCCCAGCCATGCTGTGGTTCTTGAAGACTCATAGGGATACCACCTTGGTGGTCTTGGATAAGATCCACATGAATTCTCTAAATTATCATGCAGAGACATTATTCTCTTCCCATCCTTTCTCCCATACATATGAAATCTCTCTCTCATTCTTTTCTGATTCACCTGGGATGTGGGGTGATGTGATTCAAGCACCCCTGTGGCCATTGCCACTGGGACTGTGCTAGGAGAGACCTGAAGCAAGAACACCACTGTGTCTCACCCAATGCCCGCTGTAACCATGACCTTGATATGGCCTACATTCTCTTAAGGCCTTACAGCTCTACAATCAACAGGTTGTAAGGTTAGCCAGGCTTGTGTTCTTCCCTTCAGGGTCACAAGTTCCCCCAGACCTCAGGTGTGTCCAGAGACAGGGAATAGAGTCAAAAACCTTAGAAGTCTACCTCATGTTCTATTCTATTGTGGCTGAGCTGGCCCTCAAACCATGAAACACAATTCTTCCCACCCTTGTTTCCCCTTGCCCCAAGCAGAAGAGTCTCACTCCATAGCCACCATCACCACAGGCCCACAGGGAGTACTTCCAAGCTACTTCCAGGGTTCACTTAAGTTCCAAGGGTTCGACGTCATCTTGTGGTGAATGCTGCAAGGCCTTGGACTTACTCCTCACATTAGTGGGCTCCCCTCTGATCTACAGCATGTCCAGGAATGCTGTCCAAAAGCCAGGGACTAAAATTGGTGCTTTACCCCACGGTGGCCAAACTGGCAACCAAAGTACAAGACAAAGTCCCCTTTACTATTTTCTCTTCTTTTCTCAAGCAGAAGTATTCTTTCACCAGAGCCACCACAGGTAGGAATGTGGTAGGTGTCACCTGAACCCAGCAAATCTCATGGTTTCGCTCAAGGCCACAGTATACTACCTACATATCACTACTGGTTATTCAGGGCTCCGGAGCTCATTATTTAGCAAGTGATAGTTCCTGCCAGGCCTGGGTCCTTCCCTTGAAGGCAATGGGACCTTGTCTTGCCCAGGTTGTTTCTAAAAATGTACAGAAACTGAGATCTAGAAGGGGGAGCCTCACAACTCTGACCATTGCCCTATCGTGCTATGACTGAGCTGGTATTGAAGATGCAAGACACAAGTCCTCTTTACACTTTCCTCTACTCTCCTCAAGCAGAACAAAGAGGTCTCTTTTGGAGCCACAGGCTTTGCTGTCTGGGGTTGGAGAAGCGGTGATGTAAGCACTTTCTTACTTGGCCCAGCTGGTGTCTCAATAGGTCACATGTTACCAAGTCCATTGGCTCCAAGCCCAAATCAGAACTAGGTCTTGCAGTCTCTATGGCCTAAACTGCCTTTCAAGTTTATTTAAGACCCCAGAGCACTTTTGTTTTGGTTGCAGGACTTACTATAACTCAAGGTCCAAGTGCAGGATAGGCAATTCTCTTCTTGCTAGGGTTTATCTAAATGTTCCCTTCATGGGCAGACATCAACTGAGTTCAGCCCAATTCTGCTTTCCCCTGTCACATGGCAACTCTATGTTCAATGCAAAGTCTCACCATCACTGTGCTCTCCCTCTCCCAAATGCACAGATTTCTCAGCACCATATGACTGCTGCTGGAGAATGAGGGAGGGGTGGCATCAGCATTTCAAGACTGGCTTTCTTATCCTTTTCCATGCCTCTTTTGGTGATATGAAGTTAGAACCAGGTATTCTGAGTTCTTACCTGATTTTTGGTTCTTATGAAGATGCTTTTTGCGAGAGCTTGTTTGGAGGTTCTAGCAGGGGAGCACAGCTATTTGTATATCCTTGACTGAAGACCAGTCCTCTTCCATGGGGGATGGACATCCTCTTTGACCAAGCTCGCAGATTTGGAAGGGAAATTCATGCAGCAATGAGGGAGAAAAGGGGACATCTGCCTAGCCAGTCAGGTCAGCTGAATCAAGCATGATTATCAGTTGGGTCACAGATGTTGCAGCCAGATTGCCCTCAAACCCTGAAGGCACTTTTCAAATATACATAGCTGTTAAATTCGGTGTTCCCGCATGGGAGACAATCAGTGGTGCCCTTTTTTTCCGCCATCTTCCTTCACCATTGTTATTCTTTATTAATTATTGGTCTGGATTATGTGTCCCTTGTTGAGAGCTGGTTATTAAAGTCCCATAATATGATTGTATTGCAATCTCTCTCTCACTGCAGAGTCTTTAATTTTTCTTTTTTTGGTTATTAAAGTCCTATAGTGTGATTGTATTGCAATTTCTGTCTCATGGCAGTCTTTAATTAATTAATTAATTAATTTTTATTTTTACTCTAAGTTCTGGCATGCATGTGCAGAATGTGCAGGTTTGTTACATAGGTATACGTGTTCCATGGTGGTTTGCTGCACTCATCAAACCATCACCTAGGTTTTAAGCCCCACATGTTTTAATTATTTGTCCTGATGCTCTCCTTCCCCTCACTTCCCCCTGAACATTCCCTGGTGTGTGTTTTTTCCCTCCCTGCATCCATGTATTCTCATTTTTAAGCTCTCACTTATGAGTAAGAACACGCAGTTAATTTTTTATAAATATATTTAGGTGTTCCGATGTTGGGGGCATGTATATTTATGATTGTTATACATTCTTCATTATTTGACCATTTAATCATTACTTAATGATTATTTTCCTTCATATAGTTTACATCTTAAAGATTTTTTATGATAAAAATGTAGCTACTTTTGGTTTCTGTCTCTCTTTTGGTATTTATTTGCATCCAATAGCCTTTCTTTTCTTCCTTTCTTTCTTTCTTTCTTTCTTTCTTTCTTTCTTTCTTTCTTTCTTTCTTTCTTTCTTTCTTTCCTTCTTTCTTTCTTTCTTTTCTTTCATTCTTCTTTTTTTTTTTTTAAGATGGACTCTCACTGTCTCACCCACGCTGGAGTGCAGTGACACAATCTCAGCTCACTGCACCCTCTGCCTCCCAGATTCAAGCAATTCTCCTGTCTCAGCCTCCTGAGTAGCTAGGACTACAGGCAAGTGCCACCACACCTGGTTACCTGGTTAATGTTGTATTAGTTTTAGTAGAGGAGGGATTTCACAGTGTTGTCCAGGCTGGTCTTAAACTTCTGACCTCAGGTGATCCACTTGCCTTGGCCTCCCAAAATGCTGGTATTACATATGTGAGCCACTGTGCCCAGTCTGTAAGTAATAGTCTTTCCATCCCTTCCCTTTCAGCTATGCATATCTTTAAAGGTGAGGTAAGTCTCTTGTAGGCAGCATCTAGTTGAGTCTTGTTGTTTTAAAAAATTCACTGCAGCCACTCTGTCTTTTTATCAGATACTTTAATTCATTTACAAGTAATTATTGATAGATAAGTACTTACTAAATGGCTTTGTAATTTGTTTTCTGGTTGCTTTGAGTATATTTTGCCTCTTCTTTTGTTTCTCTCTTCCTTTATAATTTGATTGTTTTCTATAGTGGTATGCTTTGAACCCTTCTTGTTTATGTTTTCTAAGTCTACTATAGATTTTTCATTTGTTACTATTATGAGGCTACATAAAATCTCTTATACTTGTAAGAGGCTCTTTTAAGATTATAGCGAACTAACTGAAATGCACTGTGGTGGTCATCTTCCTTTCTGGGAGGGACCTTGGGATAAACTTTGAGGATGAGATGAGTATAGTTTAAACTCTTGTGTGTGGCAGAACTAGTCACTCCTCTGCTAAAATGCACTGTGATGGTTATCTTTTTCCCTAGTTGGGGTGTTGTGGTAGGTTTTGAGGTCAAGTTGAGCCCTAACACCTACTCTTTGTAGAAGTGCATTGTGGTGAGCATCCCCTTCCTAGGGAAAGGATTTCAGATAGAGTCTGAGGCTGCACCTGAATGCTGGCTGTTCAATGACCAGCTTGGTTTTGTGGGCAGACTATGTTATTGTGTAGTACATCTGATCAGGTACCACCACTAGAAGGTACAGAGTTATCACCAAGATCTGTGCACCAGTCACTGTGAACTCTGCCTTCTTGCTTTGTTTCTACCTGACCCCAATGGTTCAGCTATGCCATTACCCTCTGTATTCCCCATGAGTTGATACTGAAGTGAGCATATTGAGAAGTATCTCAGAACTTCACTAAGGAAGTTTGATGTCTGCTGGTAATTATCTTTTCCCACTGCAGAAACCATGAGCCCTGGAGATTTCTCTCTGTGTGGTGCCATGCCAATTTTCAGGAGGGAAAGGGCAATGTAGTCAGTGAGATCATTTTTCTTACCCCCCTCCTGTGGCATTTTGTTCAGTTCTGTGGTTCATGTAGCCATCTCAGTCCTATTCTCAAGTTGCAGAGTTTTCACAAAGATGTTCTTGTCTGTGGCTAGTTACTAGTTGAAATTTCTACAGATGGAAGTGAAACCTAGGAACTCTAATTCTGCCTT
The DNA here is from genome assembly GCF_002776525.5 of Piliocolobus tephrosceles. Lineage (NCBI taxonomy): Eukaryota > Metazoa > Chordata > Mammalia > Primates > Cercopithecidae > Piliocolobus > Piliocolobus tephrosceles. Next base: position 19,732,295 of record NC_045435.1, read on the forward strand.
CTTGCTGGCATTACTCATAAATATCTTTATATATAAATAAATCTCTCTATATATAATACACTATATATTGTATGTTAGCTGTATCTATATTTCACTGATTCCAATCTGTCTATCTATCCTATTCTGTTTGTCTGGAGAATTCTGACGAATATTAGCTGTACAGCTTAGAAGTTAAGAATGCAGGATTTAAATTCTGAGATTATATGTGCCTCTTTCCAAACATATGGCCTTGAACGTTTAATTTGTTTTTCTAAGTGGTCCTTTAGTATTCTAGAAAATGAGGTCAACATTAGTACCTTCTTGTAGGGTTTCGTTGAGAATTATATGAAATTTTATAAACAGATTATGTTGGTGCCTGCTCAGAAATCAATATATTTGACCAATTATTTTACATACATTATATAGGGTAATGTTTTTATACATTGGCTTTAGACAAACTTCACTGCCCTAAAATTATTTAATGAAATACTAGAGTAACTCATAATTTCTGACAATTTTAGTGTTTTATCTTTATGTTTACCTATTTTCCTCTTTAATTGTGTTGCGAGAATTATAAGTCCGTAAACACAGTTGTTGCAATTAAGTTTGAGACTGTAATTCCTAATAATTAAATATTTACTTATGTCCTACATTTATGATCTGTGCTGGGAGTGGGAAATTTTGAATATATATATAGTAATTTTGGTTGAAAAGTAACATAAACCTATTAGCGTACTCTTTTGGATAAAGAAATTCAGAACTGATTTATGTGCCTCACATGTTTCCACAGGGACAAAAGATCATAGGCTAGAAATTGACAGGGATCCACAGCACATAAGGTACTTTTCTCACAGGCATGTTCATGACAAGGAGATCCTAGATAAAGCTGTTAAGTAACGGGTTAGGATAAGTGATTTATACATTTGATGAGAAACAGAAAGAATGCAGAAACTTTTCAAGAGAGACGAAGTATTTCCCACATACAAATCTTCTAAAACGGCAAAATAGCTTAAGGCTATTTTATCACCAAAGCTATTTGTTTCGTCAGGATTTATTTGAACTGCAGAAGATATATAACTCTAACGTTCATTAGAGAGTTCGGACTCAAAGGAAAGGAGAAAAAGTAACATTGTGTCAAGGTTACAGATAACACAGAGTATATTTAGAAAGCATATTTAATATATTATATGCATCCTAACTTGGAGAAACTATTGGCTAGAGCATGTACAGAATATTAATTATACTTTTTTAAAGTAACAATCATGTAATTAATTTAAATATATTTGAACATATTATGTCGTTGTGAAATATTTTGAGAATATTTATATATAAAGAGTTATAATTTTTAAATGATTATTTAATAAATATACTAAAAAAATGTTATCCACAGGTGACAAAATACAGATTAATGGAGTGACACCATTTAAAAAATTTAAAGGGATATTAACGCTCATGGGTCCAATCTCATCCAGGTTCTCTCCGCATCAGCACTGCATGGGAACTTGAAAACCATGCAGATTTGTGGGCCTTCCCCACACTCAGTGAATCAGAAACTCTTAGAGTGGTACCCAGAAATTAGCATCTTCTCCAGTTGTCTGGTTAATATTTTTACATGCTAAGCTTTGAAAACCACTAATCTACAACTACTATGCTTGACTTAAGGTTGCTGGAAAACAAAACAAAACCAGTGGAAATGTAAGACAACATTCCAGTTTGAATTTCTGGACAATAACAGATCAATTTTTAATAGAAGCATGTCCTGCATAGTGCATGGGACATACTTATAGTAAAACTCCTTAGTTTTTTTTTTTTTAAATCTGAAATTCAAATTTAACTAGTGTCTTATGTTTTATCTGGCAACCTTAACTTGAAGGGGAAAAACTAGAGATGGCTTAGTCAACCTAACCTTCTCATTTTAAACAAGGGAATATTCAGATTTAAAAAGACACAATAACTGATCATGTTCCATAGTTGGTTTATTGCAAGAATTATTCTATGTGGCCCAAAATGTTGAATTCTAGCTCAGTAGTCTTTCTACTACTTCTTGACATATTCTAAAATAAATGAAAGTTTGCATTAGTCATCTTGTGTTACTATAACAAAATACTATAGGCTGGGTAGTTTAAACAACAAAAATTCACTTTCTTACGGTTCTGGAGGCTGAAGTTCAAGAACCGGTTTCCAGCATAGTCAGTTTGGGTGAGAGCTCTCTAACTGACTTGCATATGGTTGCCTTCTTGATATAGTCTCATATCTGTGAAGAGACTGAGCCAGTCATCTTGCGTCTCTTATAAAGATAATAATCCCATCATGAGAGTCCAACCTTCATGACTTTATCTAAACCTAATACTTCCCAAAGGCCCGTCTCCAAGTGCCATTATATTAGAGGTTAGCAGTTTAATACATGAATTGTGAGGGGATACAATTCAGTCTACAGCAAGGGTTATGTTTATATCTTATACATGAGAAAAAAAGCAACATTGCCTTGAAATGATATGTTGGGAAAAAATGTAAAGGAAATAAACTATAGAGTACTGAATAAAACACAATATTTCTCAGAAAAATTCTGGACTATTTTTACTTGAACTACCTACTTTCATAAAGTTCTGAGCTCTGCAAAATTTATTAAAGCCACATTTTCCAGAGTCTATACTGAGTCTGATTCTATTGGTTAGATTAAGATGTTTGTCAATTAGCAAGTATTCATTTTTTTAAATTAATAGACTTTTTGGAACAGTTTTAAATTCACAGAAAGTACAGAATTTCCATATTCATTCTTACTGCTTTTCTCAATTGTCCTTATTATTAAATATTTTCTTAATGTATTACATTTGCTGCAACTGATGAGTTAATACTGATAAATTATTATTACTTACAGTCCATAATTTACATAAATTAAGGTTCACTCTGCATTGCATTTTATATGGGTTTTGGCAAATATATAGCACCATGTGTCTACCATTATTGTGTCATTCAGAATAATTTCACTTCCCTAAAATCCTTTGTACTCAAGGATTCACTTCCAAAACAGATGTGTCCATTGGAGAGACTTCAGATACCTAACAGAAAGTATTTGAACAATGGAAGAAAAACAGTCTTAATTCTTATTCCTGCAGAAGCTTTTTTTTTTCATTGAATATTTATTACTGCATTATTTTCCTTATTTCAGTTGAGTCAAGGGTATATGTTACATGGAACATAGATAGTAATTTTTTTTTATTTCTCAAAATTCACCCTAAACATTAAGAAATAGAATTAAATGAAAGATAGAAAATAAGAATAATTAGAAAGGATCCAAAAAAATAAGATTCTTGTTCTGTGAGTCTCTTAGTAGCTCTAAGTGACATAGAGGATAAATTTATGTGACCTTTCTAATAGCAAAGCAATCTATTTTATTTGCTGTATTCAAGCACTAGCATCTGGTTGGTTACATTTCAGCTGAATTTCATGTTGTTAATAGTCTGTTCTAAACAGCTACTTCAAAGATTTCTTTCTGCAGCCTTGTTTGATATTGGTATTTGTTCTTAGTCCTTTGTGGGGTGAGTTAATTGGATCATTTTACGTTAATTGAAACTGTTTGCCAAACAGTGACTTTGGCAATTTGGAATGGAATTTCTATTTCTTTCTTGCATGCAGGCTCAGTCTGGATCAGGGTAAGGGCAAAAAACCGTATAGATATGCATTTCCTTCTTACCATTCCTCAATATTTTGTCCTCATATTTAACTGTGCACAGTCCACAGACCTTTCTAGAGAGTAGAAAGTTTTAGTTATAAAACTTTTTTTTTTCATTTTTTGTACGTTTTTACTTCTGCTGGCTAGAAAACTACATATATTTAGGATACTATATATGTTTTCCTCTTAGTTTTTATTGGTTATTTACATTTTAACAGACAAAGTTGACATTTCTTTGGCTTAATAAAAACATTGTTAAAAATAAGTTATCTCATTAGAAATTCATAATTTTTCAGATAGAGAATTCTAACAAATGTTTTCCTAGGAAAGCTTATATGAATGAGAAGCATTATAGTTAGGCTATAATATGATGTTAGATGATTCATAGACATTAAATAAGGAAGGAGTGCATAAGAAGAGAATATTGAATATTATAAAATTTAAGATTTAAAAAATAGATTTGCTTTTGTCTGAATATATTGTGAAATTTCAGAATAAATGATATTTTATAGGAATGGAGATTTTAGTATTATTTTAATTACACTCTCTTAAATCATATTAGTTTTCACTCACTATTGTAAAGTGAGCACTGTATCAATTTTACTTGGCAAATGAGAATAACCTTGGACAAAATTAAGAGTAAGGAGATATTTGTATGGATTAGTTGTATGTGACATTCCCTTTCCATTTTAGACCCATGCTCATGTTTAATATCCCTTTTGCTTATCACAGGCACTCTCATTTATTCTGTCTGACTTTTATTTATTTTTTAATTTTTATTTTAAATTCTAGGGTATAGGTTTTTTACATAGGTAAATGTGTGCAATGATGGTCTGCTACACCTATAATCCCATCACCTAGATATTAAGCCCAGGATGCATTATCTATTTTTTCGAATGCTCTTCCCTCCACCCCACCCTACATGGGCCCGAGGGTGTTTTGTTTTCTTCCCTCTGTCCATATGTTCCCATTTTTCAGCTCTCACCTGGAAGTGAAAACATGTGGATAATGCTGAGGATAATGACTTCCAGCTCCACGCATATCCCTGAAATGGAAATGATCTCATTCCTTTTTATGGCTGCATGGTATTCCATGGTAGTTATGCACCACATTTTCTTTATCCAGTCTATCATTGATGGACATTTGGGTTGATTCCCTGTCTTTGCTCTTGTGAATAGTGTTCTAATGAACATATGCATGCATGTATCTTTGTGATAGAATGATTTGTATTTATTTGGGTATATGCCTAGTAACGGAATTGCTGGGTCAAATGATATTTCTGGTTCTACATCTTTGAGGGATCACTACACTGCCTTCACAATGGTTGAACTGATTTCCACTCCCACCAACAGTGAAAAAGTGTTCCTATTTATCCACAACCTTGCCAACATCTATTGTTTCTTGCCTTTTTAATAATAGTCATTCTGACTGGTATGAGATGGTGATATCTTATTGTGGTTTTGATTTGCATTTCTCTAATGATTAGCGATGTTGAGCTTTTTTTCATATGTGTGTTGGCTGCATGAATGTCTTCTTTAGGAAGTATTTGTTCATGTCCTTTGCCCATTTTTTTAATGGGGTTGATTTTTTTTTCTTTTAAATTTGTTTAAGTTCCTTGCAGATTCTGGATATTAGACCTTCGTCAGATGGGTAGATTGCAAAAGTTTTCTCCCACTCTGTAGGTTGCCTATGTGCTCTGATGATAGTTTCTGCTGTGCGGAAGCTCTTTTGTTTAATTAGATTCTATTTGTCCATTTTTGCCTTTGTTGCAATTGCTTTTGCTGATTTCATCATGAAATCTTTGCCCCTGCCTATGTCCTGAATGGTGTTGATTAGATTTTCTTCTAGGGTTTTATAGCTTTGGATTTTACAATATATCTCTAATTTATCTTGAATTAATTTTTGTATAAGGTGTAAGGAAGGGGTCCAGTTTTGGTTTTCTGAATAGAGCTAGCCAGTTCTCTCAGAATTGTTTATTAAACAGGGAATCCTTTCCCCATTGCTTGTTTTTGTGAGGTTTGTTGAAGATCAGATGGTTGTAGAAATGCAGTCTTACTTCTGAGTCCGCTATTCTGTTCTATGGCTCTATTCGGTGTTTATAACAGTACCATGCTGATTTGGATACCATAGCATTGTAGTGTTTGAAGTCTGGTAGGGTGATGCCTCCAGTTTTGTTCTTTTTCCTTAGGATTGTCTTGGCTACACAAGCTCTTTTTTGGTTCCATATGAATTTTAAAATAGTTTCTTCCAATTTTTTGAAGAATGTCAATGGTAGTTGAATAGGAATATCATTAAATCTGCAAGTTACATTGAACACTATGGCCATTTTCACAATGTTGATTCTTCCTGTCTTTGACCATGGAATGTTTTTCTATTTGTTTGTGTCCTTTTTGATTTTCTTGAGCATTCGTTTGTAGTTCTCCTTGAAGAGGTGCTTCACTTCCCTTGTTAGATGAATTCCTAGGTGTTTTATTCTCTTTGTAGCAATTGTGAATGGGAGTTTATTCATGATTTGGCTCTCTGCTTGACTATTGTTGGTGTATAGGAATGCTTGTGCTTTTTGCACATTTATTTTGGATCTTGAGACTTTGCTGAAGTTTCTTATCAGCTTAAGAAGCTTAGGAGCTGAGTCCATGGGGTTTTCTAGATATAAGATCATGTCATCTGCAAATAAAGACAATTTCATTTCCTCTCTTTCTATTTGAATACTCTTTCTTTCTTTCTCTTGCCAGATATTCCAATACTATGCTGAATAAGAATAGTGAAAGAGGGCATCCTTGTCTAGTGCTGGTCTTCAAGGGGAATGCTTCCATCTTTTGCCTATTCAGTATGATTTTGGCCATGAGTTTGTCATACATGGCTCTCATTATTTTAAGGTATATTCCTTCAATACCTAGCTTATTAAGAGTTTTTGAAATAAAGAGTCGCAGAATTTTATCAAAATACTTTTCTGTATCTATTGGGGTAATCATGTGTTTTTGTCTTTAGATCTGTCTATGTGATGAATTACATTTATTGATTTGTGTATGTTGAATCAGCCTTTCATCACAGGGACGAAGCCAACTTGATCATGGTGGAGAAGCTTTTTGATGTGCTATTGTATTTTGTTTGCCAGGATTTTATTTTGCATCTGAATAATTTTTATTAATGTAGATTGCTTATAGTACACAGGCATTTACTCAGATAACCTATCGATTTGGTTAATATGGATGAGTTAGTTTTCTTCTCTGAGAGCACAGAAATTGTCTATTTCTATTCTATTAAGTATGAGAGTCCAATCCAAAAACTTGACCATTATGATATTACTCTCTACAATTTTCACTCTTACTTCTTTTTATTTTTATTTTATGTAAGTCTAGGATATCTTCGCATTTGAAATGTATTCTCTTTCATTTAAAGATGAGTTATTTTTAGAACAGAAGGAATTAGTCTGTTCTTTTCTCTAAAAAAGCATTTCTGAAGTGTATTTAATAGAACAGTAATCCCAAGGTAAAATATACTATGGAAACACTGCATTTTTTTTTTCCTTATGCAGTGCTAACATAGTGAACATTTTAATAAAAATGTAAACATGTAAAAATATATGTAAAAAATGTAAAAATACATGATTAGTACATAATCAATAAATGAACCCATTACTTTCCAATAATGGAAAATCCTTCCAATCCTTCCTCTCCTATCAGTTTTTTTCTTTTGCAATTTAGGTTTATAGATTTAGAGAATACAAGTACAGTTATGATACACAGATATATTGCAAAGTGGTATAGTCTGACCAAGTGTAACAATTACCCAAATAGTGTACATTGTATTGATTAAGTAATTTCTCATCCCTTACCCCACTCCTACCCTGTCACTCTTCTGAGTCTCCAGTGCCCATTATTTCACACTCTGTGTCCATGTACCTGCATTTTTTAGATTCCACGTGTGAGTATTTGACTTTCTATTTCTGAGTTATTTCACTTAAGATAATGGCTTTCAGTGCATCCAAGTTGCTGAAAAAGACATGTTATTTTTATGGCTGAGTAGTATTCCGTGGTATATACCACATATTCTTTTTCCAATCATTTGTTGATGGACACACGTTGATTTCATGTATTTCCTACATGAAATACCTGATTTCAGAAATTAAGTTTTGGCAGTTCATCTTTGAATCGAATGTAAGAAATTCAGGTACATTTAACCAGAAACAGCCTGGGCAACATGGTGAAACTTCTCTCCACAAAAAATACAAAAATTAGCTGGGTCTGGTGGTGCATACTACCAGCTACTTGGAAGGCTGAAGTGGTAAGATAGTTTAAGCCCAGGGGGCAGAGGTTGCAGTGAGCTGAGATTGCACCACTGCATTCCAGCCTGGGTGACAGAGTGAGAGCCAGCTCCAAAAAACAAAAAGAAAAACAAAACAAAAATTCACTTTGTTTTAATTAACTCTGCATATATATATATATATATATATATATATACACACACACACACACACATACACACACAGTGGAAGATTCTTAAAAGATACAGCATTCGCAATGTGAAAAACAATAAAAGTTACTGTATGTGCAAATAAGCATAAGTCATTAGATAGGTTTTATATGAGACATAGCAGAAGAGAAGATTAGTCAACTCAATGACAGGTCACTATGCCAACTGAAACCTGATGAGGAAAAAAATTGGAAAAATGTGAAAGAAACAATACAAGAGATGTGGGACACAGTATAATGTTCAAACAGATATGTAATCAGAATGCAAAAATGAGAAGAAAAAGAATAGCAGAAGTATTTGAAAATAATAGCTGAAAATATTCCAAATACAATATTGGCAGCACAAGTTGCAAAAAGCTCAGTAAAACACATACAAGATAAATACAAAGAAAACCACACATAGCCACATCATAGTGAAATTGCTGAAAACCAAATATAAAGGGGAAAAGTTCTAAAAGCATCCTAAGGAATAAAGGAGAACACATTACTTTCGGGAATCACAATGATAATTATACCTTCTCAACACAATTATGGGAACAAAAAGACCAAAAAAAAAAAAAATGACTATTCAAAATAAAGAAAGCAAAAAATGCCAACACAGAATAAAAAAATCAATCAAAAATGAAGGTGAAATAAAACTCTATCAAACAAAAGCTGAAAGTGCAGAGAAGTCCTAGAAATGTAAATATTGGGGTAAATTTACAAATTCTTAGACAGTGTAAAATGGAGGTCTGCACAAGATTTTTTGTAGCAAACACTTTAAGCTTCACAGATTACACAGTTTCTGTCACAACTACTCAACCACTGCCACTGTAGCGTGAAAACAGCCATAGACAATACAGAAATAAACAGGCATGGGTGCTTTCTTAGTCCATTTGGGCTGCTACAACAAATATCTGACACTGGGTAATTAATTAAGAATAGAAATGTATTTTCTCACAGTTCTGGAGGTTCAGAAGTCCAAAATCAAGGCACCCACATGTTTGGTTTTCTGATGAGGGAATGCATCTTCTGGAACGGAGGAACACCGTATCCTAACATGGCAGAAGGTGCAAGGGCAAGCCATCCAAATGCACACAGCCTTTTAAAATAAGGGGCTTAATTCCATTCAGGAGAGAGGAGTGCTCACGGCCTAATCACCTCTTAAAGGCCCCCAGCTGTTAATATTATCACATTGCCAACACCTGAATTTTTGGTGCGGACACATTTAAATTACAGCAGCTGTGTTCCAATAAATCTTTACTAATAAAAAGCAGAATGGCAATCCCAGCACTTTGGGAGGCCGAGACGGGCAGATCACAAGGTCAGGAGATCGAGACCATACTGGCTAACACGGTGAAACCCCGTCTCTACTAAAAAATACAAAAAACTAGCCGGGTGAGGTGGCGGCGCCTGTAGTCCCAGCTACTCGGAGGCTGAGGCAGGAGAATGGCGGGAATCCGGGGGACGGAGCTTGCAGTGAGCTGAGATCCGGCCACTGCACTCCAGCCTGGGCCACAGAGCGAGACTCCGTCTCAAAAAAAAAAAAAAAAAAAAAAAAAGAAATTATACTTCACAAAGAGAAATCAAGTTTTTACTACTTGGAGAGGGAGACAAGCCAGTCGTACAATTACATCAGCTATTTGGAAAGAATGCATCAAACTTTAATTAATCAAATATTTTATAATATGTGAAACATAACCACTAAGTAAGCTACTTTTATCTAAATTAGCAGTTATATCAAGAGTGGGAGAATTCTGCCTTCTTAAGATGCTCTAAACCTGATTTCAGAAATTAAGTTTTGGCAGTTCATCTTTGAATCGAAAGTAAGAAATTCAGGTACATTTAACCAGAAACAAAGGTGGTTATGCCATTTAAATTTTTACTGTATTAATAAAAATGTACCTAAAATAAGATTTGGGGAAGAAAAAAACATTACGTCAATATTCAAATATTGAAGGATGGCAAACAAAATGATTACACTTGTTTTCTTTACTAACAAGGATAAGATACAGAAACAGTAAATGGAAGATACGAAAACAAATTTCAACTCAACATCAAAAATACATATCTAACACAATTGTACATATAAGTAATTTGTTTACTCAGAGATACATTCAAATGTAGTGTGGAAAACCATTCTGCAGTTAAATAGAGAAGACAGAAGGGTTGTAGGATCAGATAATCATTATTTTCTCTTCTAGTCTTAAATTTCTGTGATTTTGTGCTAACCTGATAAAGTAAACCCAAGGTTCTTGAGAGACGTATTTTAGAATCTTAATGAAAAAGCTAAATTATGGGAAAAGACGACGTAAAATGACTTTCCTAAAACCAGTAATCTGTGTGTGTGTGTAAGAATATCGACAATGAATTAATAGTATTTCTGAAAAAAATTATCATATTAAATTAACTTTTAACAGGTTTGAAAGAATATATGAAGAATAAAATTTTCATTAGACTATATGAATATTAATATCTCCACAGGTATGGGGTTATTAAAATCACAATTAATTATATCCAAGCAGACATTGAATTTCCTTGGTGATCTTTTTTTTTTTTTTATTCCAAGAAGCTGATGATCTCAGGGTTCTGCAATTTTCAATGTTTTATGTGATCTGTTGTTCATCTAGAGTATATGATTTAAAATAGTTCGTTAAGAAAAGCTCTTTTCTCCGTAGCAGTATTGAAGACTTGCTTGTCCACTACATGTTACTGATGACCCAGCAAAACAGCCAATTGAACATTTTGGTTTTTCACTTTTCAAGCAAATATTTGACTTCATATTTGTAAAGTTTTAATCCCTTTAAATTAGTTTTCTTATCTCTAAGATTGCTGTTACCTATATGCCTTTGGGAAAGTTTCTAAGTAATAACAAAAAGTATCTCATATTGAACTCTTTGGGAACAAGGAAGCATATAGAAGATACCATTAATGCCTTTTTGTTACTAATCCTCATACTTCTGCGAAGAGTATATTCTTTATATGCAGGTGAAAGAGGATTATATAGCCAAGAAAGTGAGCCCAAGTGTTTCGATATAGATTATGAAAGCATAGAAAGGGTTTCTTTTCTGATTAGGTTTACTATGTGCTGAGAGTTGTTTGTGTTAGAAGTAATCTCAAAACAGATTTCTGAATTCTTTTTAAGGACTTTTGTAAGTTAGTTCTCCTCATAAGCCTATGAAACCGTGAATGAATCAACACCATGCCATAAGCTGGCCCAGAACAATATTTGTACCTTTATTGACCAAATGAAATACAAATAATATTGTCTTTATGTGATCATTTTAATTTATATGTATATGTATATTATGAATATTGGCTAAAATGTTACAGGCATCCATATGTCCTTTTTAGTGTAATTTTAATATAAATATTTGCAATTATCTTTTGAAGAAAATGTTTCAGTATGTATTTATATTTCTTTAGGTTTATTTAACACAAGTAAGGCACATAATACTTCTAGAATTTTTAGTGCAGCATAAAACGTGTGCTTTATTAAGAGAGAAATTTGAGCTCTGAAATTTTTAAATCAGAGTTGATTATGTTCACAGTTCCTGATCTGAACATACTTAAGTGTTCAGGTTAAACATCATGCATTAAGCAGTTATTTGATTTCTAAAGATGTCAATTTTCTTTAAGTAAATTTACATAAAAAGAAATAATAATAGAATATTACTTTAACAAATAGTAAAAACTATTTGTTAAACAAACTAAAAACTTTCAATTATTCTATTGTTTCATGTAACATTAGTAAATAATACTGGGAGGTATCTCACTCAAATTCAAAATCAGAAAATTATTTTAAGAGAATATAAGTGGTTCCCAAAATTCACATGGGTAATAAATACCAAACTCTGTATATTTTTTCAAATACTGCCTTTGTTTAAGTCTACTTTTTTTTTTTTTTTTTAATTGATTGTGGTTATACCACCTATACACAATCTTGGAACCAAACACACAGAGGAATCAGACAATTAAATGTTGGTAGATAACTGCAAATCATAACTACTAGTATAAATCAGCCAGTAATCATGACTAATGGCAATGGTTCCTGCTGTATTTCTTCAAATAATGTTTTTCCTCTTCTACTTCTTAGTAAATTATTTTATCCGTTACTATTACTATTTTTTACATTTTGTGGTTCAAAAGTCTTCCTTGATTTCTTGAGCTCCATAGGAAAAAAAAATTTCCAGGTCTTGTTCATCATGCATGCACTGCATTCCCCTGATAGGAGGTCCAACAATAAATATTACATAGAATATAAAGATAATTGTAAACATTTAGTTTAAAATATATATTTAGGCCAGGTGCAGTGGCTCACGCCTGTAATCCCAGCACTCTTGGGAGGTCGAGGCGGGCAGATCACAAGGTAAGGAGATCAAGACCATCCTGGCTAACACAGTGAAACCCCCGTCTCTAGTAAAAATACAAAAATTAACCGGGCCTGGCGGTGCCTGTGGTCCCAGCTACTGGGGAGGCCGAGGCAGGAGAATGGCGGGAACCCGGGAGGCAGAGCTTGCAGTGAGCCGAGATCGCGCCACTCACTCCAGCCTGGGCGACAGAGTGAGACTCCGTCTCAAAAATAAATAAATAAATAAATAAATAAATAAATAAATAAATAAATAAATAAATAATAAGAATTTTCTTCAACATTTTCAAAACAGATTATATCACATTATCAATATAAATCTGTAGCTGTAAACAATGGATTATATTTTATCTTGCTAACTCTTACTATCTGAATTCTTTTGTAATACGGCTTTTAAAAGTTATATTAACAATATCTTCCTGTATATTTTACCATAATTCAGGATCTCTATTTAGAAAACCATTTTTTTTGCTTCAACACACCTGGCATGCCACTGTCAGACTAATTGTTAATTAACATATGTCAAGAGTATACACAGTATCATGATTTTCTTGGGATTATGTACACATTTCTTAACCAGTCTTTCAATGTCCGTTACAATCTACTCTTCACAATATGCATTCCAACCGAAGAAAGAAGACCATCTTATATTGAATACCTACCATTTCAAAGTATTATCTCAACAACTTTATTTGTTTAAATTAACTTAATATTCTCAATGCCACAATGAGGTACACTGAATAATCTTGCATTACATATTAGAAAATGAATTGAGGCTCTTTTTTACTCATCCTTCTCTCAATAGGGCCATGGCTTTTCTCTTTCTACCACTTTGCTTGTGGCCAGGATGATTTATAATTGTTCTAAACATTCAAATCCTGTCTCTACTTCAAAGTTCAGCTTATATCCCATTGACTCTATAAGAAGTTAATAATTCAAAAAAGGAACAAATTTATTATCTGAAATGTGTTGCCCTTAGAATCAAAACTGTATAAAATATAGGTAAGGTTATGGCATGGAAATTGTCTACTCTTTCATTATTAAATTCTCAAACCAAGCACATGCCTAGTATAACGAGGGTGGGTGCATATGTATTGGTGAATGAATTATAGTTTTATATCATTCCAGAGATTTTGTGTCTTAATAATCTTTTCAAAATATGTGCCATATTTTTAGTACTATCTACATATCATAGAAGTGGATCTCTGGCAAATCCTACTAAACATATAGGGTTTCAAAACTTTTGTTTCTGTTTTTGTTTTGTTTTTATTTTCCTGGAAATGAACAATGCTTACTGGTTCAGAACTTGGAGGACCCCTTAAGGATAGACAGATACCATTCCTTTATCTATTCCATAATAAAAAGTACCACCAGTTTATCAGGGAGAACTGTAATTTTATAACAGAATCTCTTAATTATTGAGTATGTGTACAATAAAAAGTATCTTGGAGATAAATATGCTTAGGTCTATGCACAAGTGCATATAAAGATTAGCTATTCCCTATAAATTTTTAATTCATGTTCATAAGAACTTACGCTAAAAATTGTTGAAATACTCACTTTAAATAGACACATAAACAGGCTAGACCTAAATAAACATATATGTTTAATTCTCACAAACTTCCCCTGCCAAAACTCTGTACAAAATAGGCTTATTTTGGTTTAACTTAACTATACATTAAATTTATTCCTATTTTCCATCCTTTCAAGTGTTCTTACTAGTTTAATCTTTGTTATACAACTTAGAAATTTATGTTTATTTCCAAACACCAGGAGAGTCTACAATTTCTAGGAATAAGGATGTTAGGAAGCTCAGAGAATTTTATTGAATCAGTAGAGCAGAGTGTTGAAGACCATGAGTGTATTAGTCTGTTCTCGCACTGCTATAAAGAAACACCTGAAACTGGGTAATTTATAAAGAAAGTAAGTTTAATTAGCTCACAATTCCACAGGCTGTGCAGGAAGCATGGCTGGGGAGGCCTCAGGAAAATTTTAATCATGGCAGAAAGGGAAACGGGCATATCTTACATGGCTGGAGCAGGAGGAAGAGAGGGAAGGGGGAGGTGTTATACGATTTCAAGCAATCAGGTCTCATGAGAGCTCTCTCATATTCATGAGAACAGCAAGGGTAAAATCTGCCCCCATGATCTAATCACCTCCCACCAGGTCCTTCCTCCAACACTGGGGATTATAGTTTGACATGAGATTTGGGTGAGGACACGAATGTTGAGTTCAAGTATTTGAATTCAGACTTGAGGTGTGATTTCACAATATAGCCATGAACAAATCAATCACTCTGAATATCAATTTCAGTACAACTATTTAAAAATGTACTTTCCTAAATAAAAAAGCTGAGTATAGAACCAAAAAGCCCGTTTTAAAGATTAAAAGATACAATTAATTTAAACCAGTGACTAAAAACAATTCATGTTCATTGCTATTACGTTCTATATATTATTTGCCATAATACCTTGTAGAAGCAAATATTTAATATGAAAAAACTTTGAGGCTATTCAATTATTTTCAATTCTACATAATTGCTGCTATTCCTTTAGAATATTGTATTACCATTGTTGAAGTCAAAATACCTCTCCATCATTTAATTTCTAACTGCAAATTATTTTGAGCATTACTATTATATTGGCATCCAAAATATATTTGAAACTTAGATTTCTTAAATGTGAGTTTAATGTATATTTAACTTTCTAGTTTTTCAGGAAAACATATTAACTGAGAGAAAAAAATAGAGGGGAAATAAGATTCTTTATCCTGAATTATAATTTACTGAAACATTTTAAATATAAGTTTCATAAAATTGTATTCAAAACTAAGAAAGGCATGGTAGAATGTAAAAATCTGTGCAAAATATTCAATTTTGTGAGATTTAATGGTCTCAAAAATTTAAAATGCACAGATGGTCAAAGTACACACGATCTTTGGGAAGTCTTGCTCCCCAATGCCTCTGGGCGTGCTGTACTTTGTTTGTCATAATGGTGTCAAGTCTGTTAGAACAGCTTGGCCATTTTTGCCAGAATTCCTTCCTAAATTAAAGATAGAAAGAAGAAGCTTGTAATTTAATGGGGGAAAATGTGAGTTTTAGTATGAGCTCTCAATAAACAAGTTATTTCTCACTGCATATTTTACACTTCTTTTTTAATTAAAAGTATAAAATTATTTTCAGTGTTTTGTTGAACATCCCAACAAATAATTTAACTTTTCAAAACATCATATTATATTTACAGAATAAAAACAATGTGACTAAATTTAATATTTCAGTAGATATAGATTAGACATGGAGTAGATTTGAATTCTGCTTCTGCCTCTTACCTGCATGACTGTGTAATCTTTGAGAAAACGTTTCCACATAAACTCACAATAAGATTTTGGCCATTATTTCATTACACAATGGCAAAATGTTTATCAGAGTGATGAGCAAATAATGTTTAACAATTTGGGCCTAGGTATGTTCAAGCTGCTGTTTCCGTAGTTATCTTATGAATAGGCTGAAATCTTGAACAAGAATCCCATTTACCATATTTGGTTCATAGAGAATTGAGGATCACCAGGGAATTGCACTGAAAAAAAAAAGTACTGTTAAATTGAACAGACAATACCTACCGTAAACAACAACAACAACAACAACAACAACAAAAAGACATTATGTGCATCGATCATTTTATAGATTGGATGCCATATGTTAAAAGAATAAATATCATACCAAATTTTTATACTTCTGAAAAATAACCCAACATTTATACTAAGGCCTGTCTGCGTCCGAAGCCC
Source organism: Piliocolobus tephrosceles (assembly GCF_002776525.5). Lineage (NCBI taxonomy): Eukaryota > Metazoa > Chordata > Mammalia > Primates > Cercopithecidae > Piliocolobus > Piliocolobus tephrosceles. Next base: position 19,748,550 of record NC_045435.1, read on the forward strand.
TTCCTCACATCCTTGAGAATGGTGGCTTCTGATATTCCATCTTAGAGTTTATATTCTATGTGAGAAGAGATATATTATAAACAACAATAACAGATTGCAATAGCATTTTTAGAATATTAGAACCTGATGAGAGAGGAAGAAAGAGAAGAGTGAGAAGCAGGGCAGAGATAGTTGGGAATGGTGGGTTGGGATAGGACCTTACTCATTAACACAGGCTCCTGAATGGTCTCTCATTATCATAGTAAAGAAAACCCAGGAGTGGGAATCAAGACACCTGCCAAGCAAAACCAGTGCCATACACAGAACTTCAGTCAAGTCAAAATACATGCTACCATGGAGAGGAGAGAAGAACAAAAAGAAACAAGAAAAGTGGAGTGTCAACAGGAATTAGAAAGAAGATGGCATTGAAATTTATGGAACTCCAGTTCTAACCTTCACCTTTTTCACATTTTTCCCCCTAAGGCTGGCCCTGCTTAAAATAGCACTTATGACATTGCTTAATATGAGAAAAAAAAAATGAATTTTTCAGACAGACATTTTGGTTAACCTATCTGGAAGACTGACACATGATTTTGCATTTTCCTATAAATGTTATGTGGATTTGAAGATATTTGTTTTCTTTTCCCAGTGGTTTCACTAACAATTTTATTCAAACATCTCCTATCAGACTTGTAGATAAGATAAAGGAATACCAAAATTTGTCAGAAAAAAGAAACTTTATATCATTTTTTTCAATGAAAAGGAGATTGAAATGGGATTAAACTGAATTGAAAGATAATATACACGAGAAAGAAATAAGTAAAAGAAAGACGAGGTACATATTAAAACTTTTAACCAGATAATCCTATCATTAAAGAATATGCTTGTCTGAATTATTGCATGTGTGTGTTCTCCAGCAAAGATTATGTGATTGAAGTTTTTTATAACTGTGGGAAACTTTCTAATGTAAAACCTACTATCTTTGTCAATGGAATGGGACTCTTAGGGAACATGTGCATACTTTTTCAAATTATTACATGTGAGGTGTGTCCTAATGGACCCCTTCTCCCTCATAGTGGGAAAAAGAACGCAGAAGAACTAATGCAATAATGAATGGAGCAAAAACAATGTTACTGTGCAATCAAGAGCAGTTATGAATTTGCTTCAGCTGGATGCACTTGCCAGAAAGCCCTATTTACCCAGGCCGTTTAAGGAGAGAAACAGATCACTCAGCCTGAGGGAGCATAGGAGAGAAACAACATTTCTTAACCAAGATGTGTTCTTGAGGACAATACAATGTCACTTTTACAAGATGATATTCTGAAAGAAAAAAAAAAGGAAATTTATAACAAATTTCTTTGAGTTTTTCTCAAAACATTTTAAATGAAAGAAAAGCAATGAAACTTTTTACTTTTCCAACTTATTTCTCTTACTCCTATGGGAGTAAAAACTTGGAAATACGTATTGTTGCTACATAAGGTCTCATTCTTATACTTACATGCCAGAATTTATATATGCCTTTGGGCTGCTAAGGACTGAATAATTAAAAAATGCATTGCCACTTGTTGACATTTGAATATGTATTTAAAAAGCACAGTGATACTGGTTCTGAATTGTCTAGACAGGTTATCACTCCTAATCAAGGAATTATACTACTCATCTTCTGCTTTATTTTTCTCTAATTTGAACAAAGGGAAATATTTTTAATGCCATATACTGTTTCCCTGTAAAGCTGTAGTTTTGTACAACATGTTGTAAAAGTACTGAACTTTTATAGTAATTGAATAATGAATCATACCAAAATGTGAATCTGAATCGTGCCAATTTTACAGCCTCTCATTCTGTTTTTTGTTTGTTTGTTTTGTTTTGTTTTATTTTGTTTTGAAGTATTCACAGAAATTTTAGGCAAAATTCTCAGAGATGTTACAATATTCTTCTGTATCAGTACTGTTTTTATTTTCATCCATGTTGATTCACTCTAAATATTGTGCCATCAAAGATTCTCCCCTTCGTCTAAGTGAGATAATGGTGTATTTCCAGAAAAAAGAAAAAAAATGGAAAATTGAATAAACTTTACAAAATATTCTCTAGAGAAATTTGTGTTTTGTTATGCATTACTAAACATGCTTAATTATTCTGTATTAGCTTTCATAAAACTAATAGGCAAGAACATTCTGTTACAATATAATCTGTAGGACAAAACCTGCCAATATGCATTAAGGGAATTTCATTATAAAAATAGTCAGGCCTAGTTCATTAACATTAGAAAAATGCCAAGGTCAATGAAAATCAACTGAATATCAACGTATTTTTGAAAGTCTTTAATCTAATAAAACATGGGGCTGTTCATCAGAAATAGTAATAAATTTCTAATAAATTAAAATTGTCATTGAGTTTTATTTATTTATTTATTTATTATTTTTGAGACACCTTTCTCAACCAGGCTCGAATGCAATAGTGTGATCACGGCTCAAGTTATCCTCCCACTTCAGCCTCCCAAGTAGCTGGGACTACAGGTATGTGCCACCACACCCAGATAATATTTTTACTTTGTATTTTTTTATAGAGATGGTGGTCTTACTGTGTTGCAAAGATTGATCTCAAACTTCTTGGCTCAAGCAGTCCTTCCACCTTGACCTCTCAATATGCTAGGATTACAGGAATAAGCCACCACATTCTATTAGATCATTTTCAGAATTTTATTTTAAAAACCCAAATATGCTTCTACATTAACAGAAGTATATGTATTTTAGCTATAGAACCAGGGTCAATATGTTTTTAATGAGACGTAATTTCTAAATTTTTATATATGGGTCAAAACATAAGTGATGTTGACTTTTCACATAAAGGGCTAGACACATACTGTAACTAATTAAAATTCAATCAATTGTTTGTTTTAGGGCAGATGGTTTGCTATGTGATGAGCAGGAGCATACTCAAAAATTAGTCCAGTTAAGAGAATTAATCTCCTAGGAGAGTGAGTTTTTTAAGACGTGAGCCAAGTAAAATAATTCATTAATTGGAATTTAATTTAAATAGACAAACATTAAAAATCATTCTGACAACTAACAAAAAGTTAGTTAAGATACTTCTGGGTATATATCACAAAAAATAAAATCACTATGTTGAACAGATGTTAGTACTCCTATGTTCATTGCAGCATTATTGACAATAGCCAAGATATGGAAACAATGTGTCTTACAGCAGATGAATGGATAAAGTAAATGTGATATCGTTCTAGTTCAAGCTCTATTTCTTTCTTTCTTTCTATCTATCTATCTATCTATCTATCTATCTATCTATCTATCTATCTATTATCAATCTATCTATCTATTATCTATCTATCTTTCTACTTACACAAAGGAATATTATTCAGCTCTTAAAAAGGATACCCTGCCATTCATAAAAACGTGAACACATTTGAAGGAGATTGTGCTAAGTAAAATAGGCCAAACATTAAAAAACAAGTACTGCATGATGTCACTTACATGTGGAATCTAAAACAAAAAAAGTCAAATTTATACTAACAAACGGTAAAATGGTGGTGACCAGGGGCTTGAGTGGTGGAAGAGATATTGGTCAAAGGGTACACACTTTTAATTGTAGAAAGAAGAAATTTTGAAAATCTAATGTACAACATGGTGGCTGTAGTTAATGACATAATGTATAGTTGAAATTTGCTAAGAGAATAGATGTTGTGTTCTTACCACACACACATGCAAATGATAACTATATGAGGTTATTAATATGCTAATTACCTTGGTTGTGTCAATCATTTCACAATGCTTACATATATTAAAGCATCACATTGTACATCTCAAATTTATACAATTTTAATGGGTTAATTATACCACAATAAAGCTGAAAAAATAGTAATTTTAAGAACTTGTAAAATTCTACAAGGACAAAATAATCTCAGAAAATATGATTTCAAAAAAGGAGGAAATGGGGAAAATGATGTAAAGTATGTGAACATAACAAAGAAACAGAGTGAATCTTGGGAGGATATATTAATGGAAAATGCAGTCTAAAGAAGGAGAGACCAATATTGACATCCTTTAAAACGTGAATTTAATTTCTACAATATTCCCCTAATAATCAGTCCCTTCAGATCAATGCTTCCTTGTGGACCATTTTACCGATACATTCTCTGGGACGTTTTTTTTTTTCTTTCGGGTATTCTTATGAAAAGGTAAGAGGCAGAAAAAGTTCTGTTGGTAAAATCACACCTAGGGTCAGAAAAGGAGAGGCTTGGGGAGTTGAGAGGGTGAACACAGAACATAGCAAAGAAGAGAAGGACAAACAGTTGCATGATCCTCCTAGTCAGCTTCCCATTTCAGAGTGAAAATATCACGAGGGAACAAGACATTCTATAACTGGACATAGTGAGGAAACTTTTCGAAGTACCTGTGTTACCTGAAGCTACATTGCTATTATTTTATTCAAGATTGAGAGGCTCATTCAAGTCATGTAGGAAAACTGTTGAATAGTTGGCCACGAGAGGAAAAGGGGGAAAATCAGCATGACTGAAACAGGCTGTGGCTGATCACACTACTGCTGTAGATGTTATGGGGATTATGTGTACTCTGTTACAGGTAATGGAATTTTGCTATATTTAAAAATCTAACATAAGGGAATGCTTTAAAATTTGTCTTTGAGCAGGGCTTTATTTGCAAGCCGCATGCTAAAAGGACTCTATTGCCAAGGCAGAACAGAATATAAGATTCTCAAGTAATAAGTCACATTTATATTTGCCATTTTTTTCAACAAAGCTATGAAAAACACTCTTTGAAAACCTCCAGTGCATTAACTCAGCAAGGAATTAAGAAATTTTTGAACACACAGAAAATTCCATGGATTGGAATGCTTTTTTGCAGCTGGTGTACAAATCTGATAAATATAAATGTTACAAAGCCAAAATAATTATCGAGGTTTCTCTCAGAATGTGAGATGGCAAGTTTCTAAAGAAATACTTTTTTTGTTGTTCTAATCCCACTCAGGTGAAAGACAAAAAAGAATGCAATATTTTTTGTACAGTTAATTTTGATACACTGTTTTATCTCCATTTTTTCCCCCTTTGTCTGTTTCTTTGTCCTTATAGGAGGTCTTTGGTCAAGCAAAACGTTTTTAGTGTTGGTATTTTCACAAAGGGGTTCTCTGATTGCTCAGCCTGCACTAGGAACCTGCCCTATTTATTTAGAGTTAATAATGCAACTCCATGTATTCTAAGCACTAGAATATTACCTTTGTGCACTAATTAATTGAATATGGTAATGAGGGCATGACTACAAAGTCAAAGTAGTAGAAAATGAGAAATAAGGCAATTTATTTACCAGTACAGAAACAGTGAAAGCAGGTTTTACTATGCCTAAAACAATACTGTTTAACAGTTATATTTTAAACATAAGTTTTAAGTTGAAATTTGAATAGATGCATCATGAGAAGAGTCCGTTATATTTTCATTTTTATTAAATAATAAAAATAGTGGTATTGCTTTAAACAGGATATTAAGCTAAATTATGTGTCTATTTAATTTTTCTTCCAAATTGCTGTTAAAAATGCTGTACTTTTTTCTGCCTTATATTTTATAAGATTTAACTTTATTTTATGAACATATACTACTGCATACTTTATATCCAAATCTTTATAGTATGATCTACAGCAGAGAAAATTTCTTGGTTGCCTCCACTAAGATTTAAGACCAAAAATAAAGTTCTAAATCATAGCATTAACCAAGTGTTATAAAAACTGAACAATGCTTTTAGCAGATAGATGTAATTTATCAGAGAAAATTGCTAATATTCAATAATCAATCACATAAGATGCATTTTCTTTTTATATTTCACAAAACAGGTATTGTCTGCTTAATTGAAAAGGTCCCTGTTTATGCTACTCAATCTACTAAAATGAAATCGGTGACTTTTTAACCAAAAATAAATAAATTTTAAAAATTTAATTGTTTTTAATTTGATGCTTCACAATATCCCTTACATTTTAGGATGCTTTTCATGCAATGTCAAATTAGGTCCCTGAAATAGATAAACTATATCAAGAAAATGTACATTATCTTTCCTTTGCACAAAGTAAATCTAAAAAGAGAGGGAGAGTATAATTTAATGGAGTTAGAGTTTACTATCAGTGCAGCTAAAAAATTGATGTAGTTTTCAAAGATGTGGTCATGGAAGGTAGCTACCCTCTTCCACAAAATGTCACTTAGGTTGTTATTGAAGAGAGAATGTTGCTTCAGTTAGATAAATGCACTGATGAATTACATCACAGTCACTAGTCATATTATATTTGATATGGTGTTAATGTCATCGGTTGACATTTGCTGTCAATTTGTAGAGTTTGTGTATTTTTAAAACCATATAAGTAAATATTCTTTCACCAGGAGTAGCAGGTCATAATATTAGAAGGAAAAAAAAGTAAAGAAATTTAGATTTAAATTTAGACTTAATTTCCTGGTAATGCTCAATGAAACAAAAAATGGGTGAAATGGTTAAATCTAGAAATATTCTTCCAAGTAAGAAGATTATATTATTTGAGTTTTCATCAGAAATGTCTATTATATAATGATGAGTCTATCTGTCTATCTCTATCATCTTTTCAATACCACACAATTGATTTCATTGTCTACTCCCCTAATTACAGATATTGTTTAAGATAATTCTTTGTGTAATTTAAGTGTCTGTAAGGACCTTGATTGATATGATTCATTTCCTCTATTTCCTTCCTCACTATTCCTTCAACCATTGGACACCTCAGGTTACTTTCCCTTTTCAGATCAATCTGTGATGCTTTTAGTCTCACTATTGAAATTTAAAATACACATGACAATCATTGTGGCAAACCTTTCTGTTTTGATAACTGATATACAAAAATAGTTGTTTCTTCTACCCTAAACATGATCCTTGCTAGTAAGAAGAAATAATCTAAGAAAGTTATCTTTCTATATTTTTCTACTTAGTCAAATATATGGAAACTGACTTTCCAGAGGGGATTCATACAACATTAATATTTTAAATCAAGCTTAGCCCCAATGCATTAACTTGAGGCCTCTCCATCTAAAGCAGTGATTCATAAAATGTAATTTACATCTGATCATCTTGTTAAACATGCAGATTCTTGGATCCACCTCCACATCCATTGAAGCAGAATTTCTGGGGGGAAATTTTGTATGGATAAATATGGATCATATTCTGGCAAAGATTTAGGTAGCTGAATGAAACTAGTTAGGCTCTTAAAAACTGCAGATTTAAATTCCTTCTGTGTTCCTGAAATTCATCTTAAAATTCACAGAGTGAAACAAAATTAGCCAGTTTTCTTTCCTATAAAAAAGGAACTAACATTTGTCAAAAAGCTTGAAATTGGAAGACCAAGATTCAAATGCAGATCTGTCTGGCTCCCAAATCTGTGCGCTTTCTGCAACAGTATGGACATTGGTTCTAGTTTAAGAGTTTCCTGTATGAATACATAAATTACTTTGGTATCTTTTGTTGCATAATCATACAGAGAAATGAGCAAAAAGTCTGGAGTTACATTTTGCCTACATTTAGGTCATAATGTAACTCTCACACTAGCATTGGTTTGCCATGTTAAAAATCATGCAAATAAAAAAATTTTTCTACCTTCCAAAACTCCTGTAACTGACCTTTATAATTCATTTGTCTGTACATGTTCTCTTCCTCTAATTAATTCATTTCCATTTCTGAATGTTTTACTTTTTAATATCTTTTTTTGTGCTTTATGTCCTGTATTAATTTCACAAGCTTTTGTTCTCGATCTTTAATCTGTTATCCCTATGACATTATGCTTCAAAAAATAAATATAAACAATATATCTAAGTAAAAATATTGCAAAGCACCTTTAAAATCGTATGTTGAAATGCTTTCATACTTCAGAAGAGCTGCAAAAAATATGAAAATATTCCATATGCTCTTTATCTGCATTTTATAAATGTTAGCATTTTGTTACTTCATTTGTTTAATATCCTCCCTCTTTCTCTTCATATATGCTCTAGAATGAGTTACACATTGCCTTACATGGTCACAGTGCAGTTATCAAAATCAGAAATTTAATATTAATAGAATATAATTATTTAATCTATAGACATTCCAGTTTCATCAATCATCCCCCTGATGTCCCACTACAAACAAATTTATTTACTAAGACTCAATCATGGGTCACATGAGAATTAGTTACAATGCCTTTTTAGTTTCTCTAATTTGGAAACATGTCTTGCTTTTTCTTTTAGAAATAGAATTGACTTCCTTCAGTGCTTTAGCCCAGTGTGTCACATACCCTGGGGTTTAAAACCTATGGCAGGATGCTTTCCTAGGTTCCTTAGCTGCAGTGGAAATGGGTTGCATACAGTCACACCAGCAAACCTTTGGGAAAATGCTCTCAATGAATCCTGATCTTTTGTTCTCCTTTGCTGCTTATATGTTAAATAATAAGTCCACCTTATGTAACTTACGTGTGCAGGTGTTCCATCTCGTCTGACTAAAACGAGTTGGTAACCAGCGTGAGATAAACCTGCATCACAATATCTGCTGAGTTTCTCAATGGATAGTTTTCTATTTTTTTTTTTTTTTTTCCTTTAAGTATATTGTGGGGAGATACGTTTTGGTAATTTATTCTCATTTTATCATTCTTTTGAACATGATGCATAGATGATTAATACCTTAAACAACATTAAACCATTCACTAGTGATAGTGCCTGTAAGAAATATTACGTTGTCAAATGATGATTTAGTGACTCCATCATTTATTTTATATTTATTACTTGGAAATTACCTATAAACTAAAGACTTCCCTTTTCTCCTATATAGCTGGTGACCTTCTATCTGTAGCTATCACATATCTTCTATCTAATTACTATTTTTATTTATATCAGTATTACTGCATAAATTCTTTTTAGTGGCTTATAAAATATTTTAAATCATATATTGATGCTGTAGGAAAATCTACTGAATATTTTCTCCATTACATTTAGGATTTACATTTACTTATTACATTTACGTTTTTTTTAAAAAAAGTATTTAGGTACCTGATGCCATTTGGAAAGTATTCTGTATGATGTGATACATGGTTTCAGTAATTCTTTTGGTTTTGTCCAGAAATGTGTCCTGTTGTCCCGGCACCATTTAAAAAAATATCCTTCCTCCAGTGAATACAGATTCTACATTTAAGATGTATTATGTAATATAGAAGAATCAAATTTGATACATATTGATGGGATCTGACTTATTTGTATTACTTATTCTTCTGTGTCTTACTGAGAGTGCTTGAATTTCCTTTTGCTTCTTAGAGGTAAGTACTCTGCTATTTGGTGCAAGGTTATTTACCTCAATTGTGAAATGTCACTTTTAGCCTTAAGAAAACCCCAAAATTTTAGTGAGAGAGAAAGAATAAGTGTAAGATATCCACTGTACAACATTGTAACCATAGTTAATAAAAATGTATGCTTGAATATCACTAAGAGAGTACATTTTAAGCATTCACGCCACACACAGATAAAAACGATATGTATGTGAAGTAATGCATGTTAATTAGTTTAATGAGGCCATTGTACAATATATACATATTTCAAAACATTATGTCACATACCATAAATATCTACATTTTATTTTCAAGTTAAATAAAATGAATATTTAGAAAAAAAGTGTTTTTTGTCACAAGTTACATTTTCATTTGCAGTCCATTTTATCTAGTAGAAGATAACTAACCCTGCACCTTTGTGGCTTCAGTTCCCCTGGTACATCCTTGGTGATTGCTTTACTTTTTACTTTCTGCCTACTTCTTTTTTCTTTTTCTTTCTTTCTTTCTTTCTTTTTTTTTTTTTTTTTGAGACAGAGTCTCACTCTGTCTCCCTGGCTGGAGTACAGTGGCACGATCTCAGTTCACTGCAACCTTCTCCTTCCACGTTCAAGTGATTCTCCTGCCTCAGCCTCTCAAGTAGCTGGGATTACAGGCACCCACCACTACATCCAGCTAATTTTTTGTTTGTTTGTTTTCTATTTTTAGTAGACACAGGGTTTCACCATGTTGGCCAGGCTGGTCTCGAACTCCCGACCTCATGAATCGCCCACCTTGGCATAGGAAAGTGTTGGGATTACAGGCATGAACCTCCGCACCCAGCCTCAGCTTCTGATATGATTGGTCTTAGTTTTCTCTTATTCTTTATCATCGTATGTCTTACACTATATTTTCCATGTTTCTTTGTCTGCATGATGTATTTTCATTGTTCTTCATTTTACCTTTTAAGGAATACTTGCATTTTGTTCTATTATTTACCTTTGTACTCATACATATTTTTAGCATGCTTTAAGAAAAGTCTCTTACTATCTGGTTTGCTAATTTTCTGTAGTATTGTTTGAATTATTTGACTACTATAATGTATCTATTCAAAAGTCAATAAACTAATTCTACTTTTATATTTCCTTATACTCTTTCCTGTCTATGTCCATTATTTTTAGTCAAAATATACAACATTTGCACACGATTCTTATTCTTTTGTCCCGAAGTTGTTTCAGTCTTAGGTCAAATATTACAAACATTAAATACTCCCTGTCAGTCCTTTACTTGTGTTTTCTCTTTTTCTAATTGGATGATTTTCCTCTAGTCCTCAAGAAGAGTTTAAGTGTGTTTAATTGTCTGAGATCTTTGATTGCTTATCAATAGCCTTGATATTTAATGCAGAGCTTGGATGGATGTAAAATGCTTTGTCTATATTTACTTTTCTTGAATTTTTAAAAAAAATACTCTTCTATGTTTTCTCTGCTCTTCATGTTATTTTTGAGAGCTCTGATGGCAGACTAATTATTTTGGACTTAAAAAAACACTGCTTATTTTTCTCTGGAAGCACTACACTATTTGTCTTTATCTTTGAAGTAAAATAATTTTACCAAAATGTATATAAATTTGGCCAAGGCCGGGCGCGGTGGCTCAAGCCTGTAATCCCAGCACTTTGGGAGGCCGAGACGGGTGGATCATGAGGTCAGGAGATGGAGACCATCCTGGCTAACACGGTGAAACCCCGTCTCTACTAAAAAATACAAAAAACTAGCCGGGCGAGGTGGCGGGCGCCTGTAGTCCCAGCTACTCGGGAGGCTGAGGCAGGAGAATGGCGGGAACCCGGGAGGCGGAGCTTGCAGTGAGCCGAGATCGCGCCACTCACTCCAGCCTGGGCGACAGAGCGAGACTCCGTCTCAAAAAAAAAACAAAACAAAACAAAAAAATTTTAAAATTATATTTTAAAAAAATAACTTCTATTTCACACTTTAAAAAATATTTTTTAGAAACTAAAATTTTCTTTTTATTTCCATTTTGCCTTTTTTGATCTTTTGACAATTTTCTTTCTGAAACATTTGTAATGCTCTTTACCTCGTGTTCATGTCTTTATTGCTTTTCTGCCTTTTTCTGCCTATAAAGTGCATTATGGGCACTTTATAAGTTAATTTTTGTTTCTCGGAAAATATTCTTTTTTCCTTCCATACCTTTTCTGAATTTACTCAAATCTCTTTTCATGCCATATTTTTGTCTGTTTATATATTTAATTTTAGAACTCCTGAAACATGGTTTTTAAATATACCCAAATATGCAGTATGTATTTTATTTTGTAATATTTAAATGCAGATTTATTTTGCTTTATAATGTTTTAGGGGAAAGAATTATCAACAAATATTGTGTTTTTACTCTAATTTCCTGTTGTAGCAATATTATATATACTTAGTCACCTGTGTGTGTGTGCATGTGTGTGTGTGCGTGCATGTGAGAAGTTAAAGCAACCTACCACATTCTTAGCTGAAGGGCACTCTGTTCTTCAAGTAGCAAAATACAGTCTTTTCAACGTGTGAATGTGTATGTGTGTGCTTTTCTCTCTTTCTGGGAGGAGGAGAATTGTGTCCTCTGCCTTTTTGATCTTTCTGTTTCTTAGAAGGAGAATATCTTAATTTTTTTTTCTGCCATTAATTTCCAAATGAAAAATCACCTTTAATTTTTGAATTCTACTTTTGAATAAGTGATGGCTTATACAAATACAACATTGAATTATGCTTACCTTTCAGTCATTTCACTGTCATCAGTAATATTTTTGGTTTCTGTTTTAGGCAATGAGTTTAGAGCAATCTAACAAATGCTGCTGACTTCTTCATTCTCTCTTCTGTACATTCTATTCATTTTTAATTCAAACTATCCTTATTTGGCACTCACCACAAAGGTTTGCCATGGAAATAAGTAGATAATTCATTTATATTTACTTTTAAAAAATTCAATATGATTTAATTTTTATTACAGGTAAACTGGAATATGGACATTTTCCATGTTGTGGTTATAATGTATTTAAATATCAGCTCATTCAGACACATTGCCTTCTCTGACATAAACTACAGCCTGAAATGCACTGTTTCTTGGTTTTCAGTTGCAGATTCTTCAATGTAGAGATAAAGGTTCTGGATTAAAAAGCAAATTTAGTGGAAAATAAGACTGAACAATAATACTTAATTTCCCAAACTCTCAGTCTTTTCACTCACACTAAATATGTCAGAAAATTATCCAGCCTCTTGACTTTATAGGTAATTTCTAGGAACTCAACTAGGTTTGCCTTAAAATCCATGTTCTCTTCATTTTCACACTTATGTTTAAGGCAACTACAGAATATTAGTTTAAACTAAATAATTATACCATGCCTCATAGGATCCATTTCAGGAATAGACACAACTATTGACATGTAACAACTAATAGGTGTTAAAAGCATGAATTTTAGAGAATAGTCTTTTACACCCATAAGTGTCGCTTTATACTTCAGTTAGTAGTTAAAACAGGAAATTGTAATTATTAGTTAGTAGGGGTAAACTTTTAAGTGGTCAACAGTTAAGAAATTTACTATACATTTGGAAATGGAAATAGAATAATATTATTTTTAAAACATAATGCTAAGATATATGAAGATATAATGCTAAGAAAAATAATTTGGGGGGACATTTACTTCATGAACACAACAATGACATGCTGACAAGATTCTTACATATAATTTAGTTAAATTATTTAAGATGAAATTTAAAAACTTATCCCAAATTAACAAAGCATTAAAATTATAATAAAGGATACTATTATGAATCTAATTAAATAATAACCAAGATAATATTATACAAATTGAACAAAGAAGTAATCAGTCATGGACTAATCAATTTTAAGATATTGCGCCAATAACTTTCATATTTATTTGTGAAAAATTACTTGAATTATACACTATTATTTAATTGGTTTGACAAATGGATTTGTGCTCATAACAAAGAGGTATATCTCCAAATAATAGTTTTAGATCATTTATAGATGATGTTGCATTAACACTTCAAAATTGTTATAGTTCAAAAGTTTGGAAAGATGTTAATGAAATGTACAGTTGCCATCAAAGCTGGAAATACATTTTACTTCAAAAAGATAGAGCAATAATAAAATATAAGTTAAAATGATAATGTAATTGAAAAAGATAAAATAATGTTCTTGAGAGAAAGATAACCAGAAGGAAAAATACCTGGCAATCCATTACAAAAAAGATTGGAAAAGTAGATGTGTTTAATCATATGGGAAGCTTACATTGAGATTAAAGGTCCAATCTAGTCAGTCTATACAATTCTTCTGTTTGATAATGACCCACCACCACACTGGCCCCCAAAACACACATACACCCCATACAGCATTCACTGTAATTGATTTTCATTTAATGTGTTAGCATTAGAACATTGCAAGATAAACCCTTATAGCTACATTGCATTTTCTAAGCCCAGAAACACATATTTTCTGCTCTTTTTTCACTAATCCTATTATCTTTCACCCTTAAATACATTACCTCAAGATTCCTTAAAAATAGGCATTTTTATTTTAATTGCAGCTATAATTTAGAGATTATGTAAAATGGGAAATTTGTACTAATTATGCTGTTTATGATTAGAAGGGAACATAAAACTCAATAATACACCTAAAGAGAGTAGAAATAGAAAAGTTAATTGGCATCCTGATAGGTGTAGGAAGGGATTTCAGAGATATGAAGAAAAATGAAAAGAATAGCATTAAAGGCAAAGTACCAGGTAGCATTAAATCCCATCACTCATCTATTAAGTTACTGAAGAGTCTCTTTTGAGAAGACATAGAACATCATTACTGGCTAGATATCTAAACTTTAAAGGTATAAGGACATGTACTGAAGAGAACAGCCTGTCTCTGGTCCAGTCTTTTCACAAAGGAGTTTTATAATCTGAAGCATATTTTGCATTTCTAATTTGAGCAACTCTTTAATACCAATGGCTTGATTACAATTTTCATATAAAATGTAATATGATAGATGAATGCAGGCATGCTGTGACAAAGTGTCTTATAATGCCTGAATAATAATATTTCAGGAGGTAGGCTGAGTCATTTTGTGAGACAGAAATTCTACATTATTATTCATATAAATAAAATAAAGAACTTAAATAAAAGCCTATGGACTTCTTGATTAGCATACCTCCTTATTTATACATTATCATAAATGCATATTATTTTTATCAAACTTATCATAAGAACAAATTCAAAGATCATAACATTGCAAAAGTCAGATAATAAAAAGTCCAGAGTGAACAAAAAGCTATATTCAAAGGAATGGTATCATTCCTTTGTATAATAATACACATAATAACAATTTTATGATTAATTTACATGAAAAAATCATAGTGAGCTGTAAAAGAACTTCCTGTCTATGTGAAATATAAATTGTGGAGTTTCTAAAGAGAAAAGGAAGAGCAAAATCTGAATGAAAATTACAGAGTTAAATATATGAAAATGATGCTTTAAAATTGAACCAGTTTTGCTTTATATAAAAATAAATATTGACAAAGATTGCTCTGTGAAGATGTCATCTATTTAGAAATCATATGTTTTACCATTTTCATATGTCAATTAAAATACTTTAAGAAATAAAACAGAAGATAAAAACTATCAGAACACCCCAAACCTAAGCTATCAAACAATCTGTTGGAAATGCTGAGTATATATCATTAAAAATAAATTGAAAGTTGAATCTCATGTTACATTTGACATTTGCATGCACTATTGCAGATTATCCTTTCTAACCATTGACTTTTGTTTTTCTCATTTAGCTTATCTGGTTCCAAGACTCTGAATCCAATCATTTCCTGACCTGATCAGGATGTCCAATTTTGGATATACCACTTTTTAGTCTTCTTGATTCTCCTCAAATCCCTGCTTTAAAAAAAAAATTTGACTTAGATTCTGTTGTCCATCATTACATTTAGTATATCAACAGCTTCTTTGTCACTTGCTCCAAACATTCTACTAAACTGGCAAAAATCCTACCCTGATTAAATCTATTATTCCTCTCAAATTCTATCTAGGGAAAAAATATGAAATTTTGGTTTGTTTTACTATAAGTTCATGCCCATATAATTTCAAGCAAACTAAAAGCCTAGAAGCTTGTGTGTGTTCCTTAGTTCCCCAAGTGTTTTAATCTCCTATTTTACTCTTTAATATTTTCCCTATTCTTCTCCAACTTCTGACATCTAATCCTCCCTGCTTTATCTCAAATATTTACCTTTATTCTTGATTTTCTAAAAGAGTAACAACAATCATAAAAGTTTTTTTGATATCTTCATTATTAAGTCTACAATATACCTGCATCTTCTATTCATGCACTTTATTTTCCTTCTGTTAAAACAATGAACCCCTTCTATCTAACCAAAGCCTACTCCTCAACTTTTCATTTTTTGTGTGTTATCCCCATCAGTTTATAGAACATCAGTTTATAGAACATGATGTCAGCCGTATTTTAAAAATACATACTTTAAAACCACCTTCTCTTCAAAGACCTGTCCTGTTCCTCTGCTCACCTTAGCACTAAAAGAATGATATTGACAGAATCATGGTTTTCTCCATTTTCCTTATTCTTACACTTTTATTAATCAATGCCCATCAGGTTTGCAGGCTACCATTTTGTTAAAATAAACAGCACAGAACAATATCAGTAACGATCCCCACATGAAATTTATGACTTATTTTTATGCAGTTTTTCGGCAACATTTGATATTGTCGACATGTCCCCCTTTTTTAAACTTCTTCTTTTGGATACTGAAATATCCTGAGTCTTGTGTCACCTTTAATCTGAAACTCCTCATCTTCTCAAACCTTTGTGCTTGTTTGTACTCAACTCAACTTTCATATGTCCCGTGGATGAATGAATGTTTCTTTTCCTGTATGTAGATACATATAGAAGAATGATGTAGTATATATTATATCATTCAGCATTATGCCACTAAATGAGTTCTAGATATGATGGTTCTTGCATTTTTATCTCCAGTTCAGATCTCTTTTGTGAACTCCAGGAAGATACTCAGTCCCTTACTCAGAATTCTGTCTGGGTGTTGTATTTATTTGATTAAAGACCAAGCTGTTGTAAAGAGAACATCTCAACATGTACTATTGTAAATCTATACAATTGCATTGCCTACTCACATTGTAGTCTAGAGATGAGCAATCAGATTATGTTCTACAAAGTCAAATAAGGCACAGTTTTCTTCTGTGTTGTTTCTTCACAGTATCAGTTAAGGGTGCTTTCCCCATGTGCATGGCCAAAGCTGTGTTACTGCCCTGCCTAGATTTTAGGAGGAAATGATAAAAAAGATAAGAACAGCCTTACTTCAATACAGGGGCTAGGACTTACTCATATCTCTTCTTCATACAATTATTTAGATATGTGGTCTCACCTGGATTGAAAAAAGGGGAAATTTAGCTCAAATTGGGTGATTCAGGGATTCTGCTATATAGGGTTAGTGTATTCATTGATTTGAATAAGAAATTCCCACTGACAACAACCAGAAAAGCTGACCAAGATTGTTAAAATATCGATGCAAAGAATCCGAGAGTTAAGCAAGCAGCAAAGATGACAAGATTTGAGACTAACATATAAACTTACAAGGGTGAGTCTAGCATTGAGACTATCTTTCTCGTATGGGAATCTTTCATTTCAAAAATAAACTAATTGATCAGAGGTTAAGAATCTAATTGAAACTTTTGAGTGTCTTGTAGGAATGGGGAGAATACTATTAGACTGAAAATGCAGAAAAATTATGAAACTGTGTACTTTGAGCAGGGAACATGAGAGACCACAATTTAGTAGCAAAGAGAAACTAAAAGTAAAGTTGATGGAGAGAATGATATGAAGTTTCAGTTACTTAAGCAGCTTCTAAGACATAAATGTAAATTCTCAAATAAAAGTATTATCCAGACCTCAGGGTTTTCTTCTTTAATTTTCATACATATATGAAAATTAATCAACCCTGCCCCCCCTCCAAACAAAAAGGACCACATGCATTTAAAACAGAGAGAAACCACAGATAAAAGAAATTTATGGAGCAGGAAAACAGGCTCACAAGACAGAAGCTTCAGTAGATATTATTAATATGTATAAGACTATAAAGTACTGAAAAAGCTCATAGAGGACTGGAAGCTATTAAAGAGCAAACTAAAATTCTACAACAGAAAAATTAAAACTTGAATGAAGGTGTTTGACGGCTAATTAGAGTTCACTGAGGAGAATGTAGTAAACTTGAAAATATTACAAGAAAATAATCACAAAAAATTCAATTTCACAGAATAATGAAATACCAAAAAAAAAAAAAAAACAGAATAAATATAGGTAATATTCAAAAGAGACTTGGAGATCAAGTGTATATGGAATTAAAGAAAGAAGAGAAGGAAAAAAGTACCCAAGGAGATAACAGGTGAGAGTTTTCAAAAGATGATGAAAAGCACAAGGCCACCAAACTCATGTACAGTGAAGAAATAATGCTGAGAATTAAAACATATCCTGACTGGATAATAATTACATTAAACAATATGGCTTATTTTATCTTCTAAAGATATTCTTGTAGGAAAATGTACAGCCTTAAATACACAGATTGGAAAAATAGGCTAAAAATAATTGAACCAATCATCCTTCCCAGAAGGTAGTAAAAAGAAAAATTAACCCCCAAAAATAATAGTGAAATAATGTAATAGAATAATAAAAGAAAAGAAATAATAAAAGCAAGGTCAGATATTAATAAAAGGGAATATAATGATCAAATAAAGAAAAAAGGCCAAAAGTTGGTATATTCAAAAAACTAATAAAATTTGTGAGATTGGCAACTGAAAAGAGCAAGCATTGAGTAATATCAAGGACAAAAAAAAAAAAAAAAAAAAAAAAAGATGTTACTATGTATTTTCCTGATAGTGAAAAGACAGAAAAACAATATTAGAAAAAAATTGAGCCAATATCTTTGAAAATTTAGATTAAATACATATTATTTTAAAAATGAGATTGAAACAAAATATAACAAGCCTGTGTATTATAAAATTAAATATTTAATAAAAACATTCCCTGAAGAAAATATCAGGCCCAGATGGCTTTACTGATAAATTCTACAATGAAGTAAGAATTAATTATTATTAATGTTATACAAATATATCCAAAGAAGTGGAAAATATAAAACTCTCCTCGATTTGTTGAATGATTCCAGAGCTAACTTGATATATACACTTGGTTCCCTGAAGGGAACCCCCAGCAAACTGCAGCACCCTTACAGAAGAGGGAACTGACTGCTTAAAAACAAATAAACAAACAAACAGAAAGCAACAACAACAGCATCAACAAAGAAGTCCCCACAAAAACCCTATCCAAAGGTCAGCAGCTTCAAAGATTGAAACTAGACAAACTAATGAACATGAGAAAGAATCAATGAAAAAAATGCTCAGACCACAAAATGCAGAGTGCCTCTTCTCTTTCAAATGATCACACCACCTCTCCAGCAAGGGTTCAGAACTGAACAGAGGATGAGATGGACAAATCCACAGAATGAGGCTTCAGAAGATGGAGAATAACAAACTTTTCTAAGATAAAGGAGCAAGTTCTAACCCAATGCAAACAAGTTAAGAGCCATAATAAAAGGTTACAGGAGCTGCTAACTAGAAATACCAGTTTAGAGAGGAACATGAATGACCTGATGGAGCTGAAAAACACAGCATGACAACTTTGTGATGCAAGCGCTAGTATCAATAGGTAAACCAATAAAGCAGAAGAAAGAATATTAGAACTTGAAGACTGTCTTGCTGAAATAAGATAGGCAGACAGGATTAAACAGAAAAAGAATTAAAAGGATCAAACAAAATCTCCAAGAACTATGGGACTATGTAAAAAGACTCAATTTATGACTGATTGGAGTACCTGAAAAAGATAGGGAGAGTGAAACCAAGTTGGAAAACACACTTCGGGATATCATCTAGGAGAAGTTCCTCAAGCTAGAAAACAATATTCAAATTCAGGAAACCCAGATAACCCTAGTAAGATGCTTCACAAGAAGATCAACCCAAAGACACATAATCATCAACTTCTCTAAGGTCGACGTGAAGGAAAAAAAAAAAAAAAATGTTAAGGGCAGCCAGAAAGAAAGGCCAGGTCACCTACAAAGGGAAGCTATTCAGACTAACAGTGGAACTCTCAGCAGAAACCTTACAAGCCAGAAGAGTTTGGGTGCCAATATTCAGCATTCTTAAAGAAAAGAATTTCCAACCCAGCACTGCATATCCAGACAAACTAAGCTTCATACGGAAAGGAGATATAAAATCCTTTTCAGACAAGCAAATGCTGAGGGAATCTGTCATCACCAGTGCTGCCTTGCAAGAGATCAGAAGGAAACACTAAATATGGAAAGAAAAAACTGGTACCAACCATGGCAAAAACACACTGAAGTACAAAGACCCACAATACTATGAAGAAACTGAATCAACTAGTGTGCAAAATAACCTGCTAGCATCATGATTTCAGGATAAAATTCACACATGACAACTGTAACCTTAAATGTAAATGGACTGAATGCCCCAATTCAAAGACACAGACTGGCAGGCTGGATAAAGAGTCAAGGCCTATCGGTGTGCTATATTCAAGAGACCCATCTCACGTGCAGAGACACACATAAGCTCAAAATAAAGGGATGGAGGAAAATCTACCAAGCAAATGGAAAGCAGAAAAAATTGGGTTCGCAATCCTACTTTCTGACAAAACAGACTTTAAAACAACAAAGATCAAGAAAGACAAAGAAAGGCATTACATAATGGTAAAGGAATGAATTCAGCAAGAGGAGCTAACATTCCTAAATATGTATGTACCCAATACAGGAGCGCCAGATTCCTATAACAAGTTCTTAGAGACCTAAAAAGAGAGACTCTCACACAATAATAGGGGGAGATTTTAACATCCCACTGTCAATATTAGACAAATTATCAAGACAGAAAATTAATAAGGTTATTCAGGACTTGAACTCAGCTGTGGATCAAGTGCGACTAAGAGACATATACAGAACTTGCCCACCCAAAACAACAGAATATACCTCCTTCTCGGTGACACATGGCTCTTACCCTAAAATTAATCACATAATTGGAAGTAATGCAATCCTCAACAAGTGTAAAACAACCGAAATCATGAGTCTCTCAGACCACAATACAATCAAATTAGAACTCAAGATTAAGAAACTCACTCAAAACCACACAATTACAAGGAAATTGAATAACTTCCTTGTAAATGACTCCTTGGAAAATAATGAAAAGAAGGCCGAAATCAAGAAGTTCTTTGAAACCAATGAGAACAAAGAGACACGGTACCAGAATCTCTGGGAGACAGCTAAAGCAGTGTTAAGAGGGAAATTTATAGCACTAAATATCCACATAAGGAAGCTAGAAAAATCTCAAATCGATACCCTAACATCACAACAAAAGAGGCCGA
>NC_045435.1:19769737-19818297 GCF_002776525.5 Piliocolobus tephrosceles
AACATCACACAATGGGGCCTATCATGGGGAGGGGGGAGGGGGGAGGGATTGCATTGGGGAGTTATACCTGATATAAATGATGAATTGATGGGTGCTGACGAGTTGATGGGTGCAGCACACCAACATGGCACATGTATACATATGTAACAAACCTGCACGTTATGCACATGTACCCTAGAACTTAAAGTATAATAATAATAAAAAAAAAAAAAAAGAAAATACATTTTGTTTTGAGTAAGGGGATGATATATCACCATATAAAAAATACTGTTTCCAACTTCATTAAGTCAATACGACTTTCCATTCTTTCCATTTACCTACACTTTCTGTAATTTTGTTCAACTATGTTTCATAGTTCTTGGTATACATATTTTGTACTCCTTTGTTAAATTTATCTATAAATGCTTTATTGTTTTTGCTGCTATTAGAAATTAAGATAAGTATTTCCTAGTATTAATTTTCATAGTTCTGAAAATGAATATATTAAATTCTTGAGTCAATTACTGCTGTTTTATGTTTTGTCTTCTAAACCATTTGAAGTAAAACAACCAGGATCCTTCACTGCATGAAGAGAAAAATTGTTAATGGTTCAATGCTAACTTCTGCTATGTTTATGTTAAATGTCATATTCATATATTCATTTATAAAGTAGCTAGGTTAGCTAATTTTAGTTTTTTCTGTAAAAAGTCAATTCTGATGACATTTATTTTGTGTTGCTTATAATTCAAGTCTCAAATTTTGATAAATAAAAGTGTTAAAATATCATTTGTATTCAAAATATATTGGAGTTTTCTGGAAAGTCACTGAGTAACCCAAAATATTTTTTTTACTTTGCCTTATACAAAGTAAAGTAAAGGAGACAGTTTTTTTTTTTTTTTAAGTATCCAGTTTACAATTATCTGTAAATTGTTGTGAAGATTTTTTAAATAAATAAAAAAAAAAAAACCCTGACATATTTAAGTAGATGTGCTTAGCTATTTAAAGTAATTTTTGTTAATTAGATTGTTTCATACAGGCATGGTGGTATATGCCTGTAGTCCCAGCTACTTGAGATACTAATATGGGAGGATCTCTTGAGCCCAGGGGTTCAAGGCTGCAGCAAACAATGATTGTGCCACTACACTCTGGCCTGGACAAACAGAGACCCCCATCTCTGTTTATTTTTTAAAAAATTGTTTAAATGGTTGTGCACTTTTCATTTTTAAAGGTAGCATGTACTGGTTTGGGGTAAACGCTTGTATAAATAATGATTAACAAATTGATTTCATTACTAGCTTTCAAAAATCTTTTCAATTAAAAATGATTTTGCTTTATTTATCAGTATAATTCAAACAACTCTGAAAGATAATAATTTTCCAGATTCTTATAAATTTCCATTGTAAGTGAATAAAAGATTCCCTTCTATTTATTCTTCATAATTCTATTTCAGAGAAATATTTTAATCATAGCTGTTCACTATGAACAGAAATGTCTGGCCTTCCTTTGCCAAGTATGCTATCTTCTGATGATCTTAAGAACTGGTTACTAGGGAAAGTCTATTCTTTAAACTCATTGAAAAACACCTTATTAGATACAGTTGGTATTTCATCCTAAAGTAGATTTTTTTTCATCTAAAATAACATCATCTATTTTTTAACACTAATCATAACAATAAAACAAAATATATCATCATATTTGGAGAGTAATGTGACAGACATTCTGAATGGAATTTATGATGTTTATGCTTATATAGGCTACTAAGCCCAGATAATAGAAAAATGCTTTACAGCAGCTGCTTATAATAAATATTTCTAGGCATTCTCTAGAAAATAATATTTTCCATAATAAATGCATTATCTGTTTAAAATCTAAGTGCATGTTAACTATTAAATACTATCTAAAATTCTGCATACTATAAACAAGTGTACTTTAACATAGGATGTTCCCAAATATCATTCTATGAAACACTTTTCTGGAATGAATTTATTAAGTTTTCTTCAAATACTTCTGGAAATACAGACTTCAAGAAGGTTCACTTAGTAAGACAGACTAGTTTATCAAAAAACAGTGATATACACAGGACTCACCTCCCTTTGAATGTGTGAAGCACTGCTAGTTTGTTTTAGCAAACATTTTATTGAACTGTCAATTATAATATACATTTAGAAAGTGCACAATTAGTAATCGTATATTTCCATGAATTATCCAAAAACAAATACACAAAACAAATACACTCTATTCAGTGCATTCAGCTATATAAATTCAGCTCAGAAGCAACATACAAAAATTTCCTGTGTGCCCACCTGCAGTTACTCTTACCCTGCTGTGTGTAACAATTATTCAGCCTATTATAAAATAGTTTTTGAGCTTTATATAAAGTAGAATATATACTGTTATTTTGTTTCTGTCTTTTTAAAAATAGGCACCATTATGTTTATAATATACATGTATACTGTGGAGTAGAGTTGCCAGTTGTTTATTCTAATTGTTATGTAGTACAAAATTTCATTGAATACACCATGATGCATGTATTCATTCCACAGCTGACATACAATTGGCTTGTTTCTAGATTTTGGTGAATATAGTTAGTGGTACAATAAACATTCTTTTCCATGTATTTTGGCGAATGTATGATCTCACTTCTATTGATTATATATTTGGGAGTGTAAACATTGAGCCAGAGAGTACACACAGATTTTGCTTCCTTAGATATATCCAAACAGCGTAAAATTGATGTACTAATTTATCTCTTTATCATCAATCTGCGAGAATATCATTTTTTTGTATTTTAATTTCCTTTTAGTTTAGCTATTTTGATTCATGTTTGTGTGTGTGTGTGTGTGTGTGTGTGTGTGTGTGTGTGTGTGGTATGTTATGCTTTTATAATCAAGCTTTCTTAATATACATGAAATAAAATACATACTTTTAATGCTATAGATTTTTTGAAAAATGCATATTTTGAGGTAATTGTGTGAAGAATTTTAATATTTTCAAGATAATAATTTTGAATATTTCAGCCATCTGTAAAAGTTTTCTCATGCCTTGTCCCAATCAATGCCTATGCCCAAATCTCAGTGCCAATGTGTGATTTATATTTTATCACTACAGATTTAATTTTGTTTTTCTAGAGACTGACTTAATTGCAATCATCCATACATACCCTATTGTGTTGACTTCTTTTAGAGGTACAAATGTTTTATATTGATTTATATTTTTACTTACACAGGTAATCTGTTTCTTTCATTGCTGAGTATTCTTTCATTGTATTGACATCTAAAATACTTCAACTATTTGCCATATGCTGGTATTTTGGTTATTTTTAGCTTTTTGTTACTGCAAATGTAGGCCAAATTTTGGTATTTGGGCAGTAAGTTTGAACTTTGATGTTTGAGTAAGATTTATATCTTAAATATATATTTTAAAGGTGTCCTCAGATTTTTAAAATAAAATATGGAGGTTTTTTTTTTTTACTTCTCACCCCTTTTAAAAAATGATTTCTGTAATCTATAGAAGATTTTACTATAGAGGGTAGGTAGGTATATGTTGAATTCAATGTTTACAATCATTTATGATTATTAGTGAGAATATTATAAATTTTTAAGTTTATATTCTTTTAAGAAATCTTGTGTCTCCAAATTTAAGCTAGGTGAATTAATTCAAATTAATGAACCACAATAGACATCTCTAGGATATGCAATGAAAATTTTTGGTACTTAGAGGTAATCTTGTGATTAAAGTTGTGAGAAATAGAAAACTCCTACCTGGTGAGAAAGACATTTTAAAAGGTAGTTCACAAGCCTACGTAACTTAATAAATTTTTTTCAATTTTTCCTTACTTTTCTAAAAACACATTTTAAAACATTCTATCAAGGATAAATACACATTGGCTCACTGTGATTTAACATATACAACATATTGCTATTGATGAGGAGAGTATATCACTCCAATATGTTCCTTGGGGATGAATTTGTGCTTCCTTTTCATCTCTATGAAGTTAAGATTTGTGTAAGCATACCATAAAGCAGGAATCATGATTTGCACTGAACTCTAGTAGGTTGTACGATCTAGGCAGTACTTTTGAACTTTGATGGTTGAATATGACTTATATATTAAATTCATATTTACTTATATATTATATATAAAGTATACATTATAATATATAAACATGTAAATAAATATATATAAATTACATATTATATAAATTCAAAGATCAGATGGTTGTAGATTTATGTTGTTATTTCTGAGGCCTCTGTTCTGCTGTATTGGTCTATATATCTGTTTTGGTATCAGTACCATGCTGTTTTGGTTACTGTAGCCTTATAGTATAGTTTGAAGTCAGGTAGCAGGATGCCTTGAGCTTTATTCTTGTTGATTAGAATTGTCTTGGCTATGCAGGCTCTTTTTCAGTTCCATATGAAATTTAAATTAGTTTTTTTCCAATTCTGTGGAGAAAGTCAATGGTAGCTTGATGGGGATAGCATTGAATCTATACATTACATTGGGCAGTATGGCCATTTTCATGATATTAATTCTTCCTATCCATGGGCATGAAATGTTTTTCCATTTGTTTGTGTCCTGTCTCATTTTGTTGAGGAGTGGTTTGTAGTTCTCCTTGAAGAGGTCCCTCACATCCCTTGTAAGTTGTATTCCTAGTACTTTGTTTTCCCTTTGTAGCAATTGTAACTGGGAGTTTGGTCATAATTTAGCTCTCAGAGAGAGATATGGGTACCATTCCTTCTGAAACTATTCCAAACAATAGAAAAAGAGGGAATCATCCGTAACTTGTTTTATGAGGCCAGCATCACCCTGATTCCAATAACTGGCAGAGATACAACAAGAAAAGAAAATTTTAGGTCAATATCCCTAATGAACATCAATGTGAAAATCCTCAATAAAATACTGGCAAACCAAATCCAGCAGCAGATTAAAAAGCTCATCCACCATGATCAAGTCAGCTTCATCTCTAGGATTCAAGGCTGGTTCAACATATTCAAATTAATAAACATAATCCATCACATAAATAGAACCAATGAAAAAAACCACATGATTATCTCAATAGATGCAGAAAAGGCCTTCCATAAAATGTGTCCAGGAATTTGTTCATTTCTTCTAGATTTTCTAGTGTATTTTCATAGAGGTGTTTATAGTATTCTCCGATGGTAGTTTGTATTTTTGTGGGATCAGTGGTGATCTCCCCTTTAACATTTTTAATTGTTCTATTTGATTCTTCTTTCCTTTCTTCTTTATTACTCTGGCTAGCAGACTATTTTGCTAATATTTTGCTTCTTTATTTCTTTTAATTGTGATGTAAGGGTGTTGATTTTAAATCTTTCCCACTTTCTCCTGTGGGCATCTCTCTCTCAAAATAAAATTTTGTCTGTTATTGGTGTATAGGGATACTTGTAATTTCTGCACATTGATTTTATATCCTAAGACTTTGCTGAAGTTTCTTATCAGCTTAAGGAGATTTGGGGCTGAGACAATAATTTGACTTCCCCTTTATTTCTTTCTCCTGCTTGAGTGCCCTGTCCAGAATTTCCAATACTATGTTGAATAGGAGTGATGAGAGAGGGCATCCTTGTCTTGTGCAAAGGGAATGTTTTCAGATTTCGCCCATTCACTATGACATTGTCTCTGGATTTGTCATAGTTATTATTTTGAGATATCTTCCATAAGTAACTAGTTTACTGAGAATTTTTAGCATGAAGTGGTGCTGAATTTTATGGAAGGCCTTTTCTGCATCTATTGAGATAATCGTGGTTTTTGTCATTGGTTCTGTTTATGTGATGGATTATGTTTATTAATTTGCATATGTTGAACCAGCCTTGAATCCCAGAGATGAAGCCGACTTGATCATGGTGGATGAGCTTTTTAATCTGCTGCTGGATTTGGTTTGCCAGTATTTTATTGAGGATTTTCACACTGATGTTCATCAGGGATATTGACCTGAAATTTTCTTTTTTTGTGTCTCTGCCAGGTATTGGAATCAGGATGATGCTGGTCTCATAAAAATAAGTTATAGAGGATTCCCTCTTTTTCTATTGTTTGGAATAATTTCAGAAAGAATGGTACCAGCTCCTCTTTGTACCTCTGGTAGAAATCGACTGTGAATCCATCTGGTCATGGACTCTTTTTTGTTGTTGTTGGTAGGCTGTTAATTACTGCCTCAATTTCAGAACTTGTTATTGTTCTCTTCAGGGATTCAACTTCTTCCTGGTTTAGTCTTGGGAGGAGTATGTGTCTAGTAATTTATCCATTTCTTCTAGATTTTCTAGTGTATTTTCATAGAGGTGTTTATAGTATTCTCTGATGGTAGTTTGTATTTTTTATGGGATCAGTGGTGATCTCCCCTCTAACATTTTTTATTGTGCCTATCTGATTCTTCTCTCTTTCCTTCTTTATTACTCTGGCTAGTAGTCTATTTTGCTAATCTTTTCAAAAAAAAAAAAAGCTGCTGCATTCATTGATTTTTTGAAGGGTTTTTCGTGTCTCTATCTCCTTCAGTTCTGCTCTGATCTTAGTTACATCTTGTCTTCTGCTAGCTTTTGAATTTGTTTGCTCTTGCTTCTCTACTTCCTTTAATTGTGATGTAAGGGTGTTGATTTTAAATCTTTCCCACTTTCTCCTGGGGGCATCTAGTGCTATACATTTTCCTCTAAACACTGCTTTAGCTGTGTCCCAGAGATTCTGGTGTGTTGTGTCTTTGTTCTCATTGGTTTAAAATAACTTACTTAGTTCTACCTTAATTTTGTTATTTACCCGATAGTTGTTCAGAAACAAGTTGTTCAGTTTCCATGTAGCTGTGTGTTTTTTATATTATTATACTTTAAGTTCTAGGGTACGTGTGCACAACGTGCAGGTTTGTTACATAGATATACCTGTGCCATGTTGGTTTGCTGCACCCATAAACTCATCATCTACTTAGGTATTTCTCCTAATGCTATCCCTCCCCCTGCTGCCCACCCCATGACAGGCCCCAGGGTGTGACGATTCCTTCCCTGTGTCCAAGTATTCTCATTGTTCGATTCCCACCTATGAGACAGAACATGCGGTGTTTGGTTTTCTGTCCTTGTGATAGTTTGCTCGTAATTATGGTTTCCAGCTGCATCCATGTCCCTGCAAAGTATATGAACTCATACTTTCTTATGGCTGCGTAGTATTCCATGGTGTATATGTGCTAAATTTTCTTAATCCACTCTATCATTGATGGACATTTGGGTTGGTTCCAACTCTGCTATTGTGAATAGTGCCACAATAATCATACGTGTGCATCTGTCTTTATAGTAGCATGATTTATAATCCTCTGGGTATTTACCCAGTAATGGGATTGCTGGGTCAAATGGTATTTCTAGTTCTAGATCCTTGAGGAATTGCCACCATCTTCCACAATGGTTGAACTATTGTACACTCCCACCAACAGTGTAAAAGCGCTCCTATTTCTACACATCCTCTCCAGCATCTGTTGTTTCCTGACTTTTTAATGATTGCTGTTCTAACTGGCATGAGATGGTATCTCATTGTGGTTTTGATTTGCATTTCTCTGATGACCGGTGATGATGAGCATTTTTTCGTGTGTCTGTTGGCTGCATGAATATCTTCATTGGGGAAATGTTTGTTCATATCCTTTGCCCAGTTTTTGATGGGGTAGTTTGATTTTTTCTTGTAAATTTATTTAATTCCTTTTTAGATTGTGGATATTAGCCCTTTGTCAGATGGTTAGATTGCAAAAATTTTCTCCCATTCTGTAGGTTGCCTTTTCACTCTGATGGTAGCTTCTTTTGCCATGCAGAAGTTCTTTAGTTTAATTAGATCCCTTTTGTCTATTTTGGCTTTTGTTCCATTGCTTTTGGTGTTTTAGTCATGAAGTCCTTGCCCATGCCTATGTCCTGAAAGGTATTGCCTAGGTTTTCTCCTGGGTTTTTATGGTTTTAGGTCGAACATTTTGAGTGAGTTTCTTAATCCTGAGTTCCAACTTGATTGCACTGTGGTCAGAGAGACTGTTATGATGTCATTTCTTTTGCATTTGCTGAAGTGTGTTTTACTTCCAATTATGTAGTTGATTTTACAATAAGTGTTTTGTGGTGCTGAGAAGAATGTATGTTCTCTTGCTTTGCGGTGGAGAGTTCTGTAGATGTCTATTAGTTCTGCTTGGTCCATTGCTGAGCTCAAGTCCTGACTATCCTTGTTAATTTTCTGTCTTGTTGATCTGTCTAACATTCACAGTGGGTTGTTTAAATCTCCCACTATTATTGTCTTAGAGTTTAAGTCTCTTTGTAGGTCTCTAAGAACTTGCTTTATGAATCTGGGTGCTCCTGTATTGGGCACATATATATTTAGGATAGTTAGCTCTTCTTGTTGCATTAATCCCTTTACCATTGTGTAATGCCCTTCTTTGTTTGTTTGTTTTGGATCTTTTCTGGTTTAAAGTCTGTTTTATCAGAGACTAGGATTGCAACCCCTGATTTTTTTTTTTTGCTTTGCATTTGCTTGTTAAATATTCCTCCATCCCTTTTTCTGAGCCTATGTGTGTCTTTGAATGTGAGATGGGTCTCCTGAATACAGCACAACGATAGGTCTTGACTCTATTCAATTTGCCAATCTTTGCCTTTTAATTGGAGCATTTAGCCCATTTACATTTAAGGTTAATATTGTTATGTGTGAATGTGATCCTTCCATTATGATGCTGGCTGGTTATTTTGCCCATAAGTCGATGCAGTTTCTTCATAGTGTCAACGGTCATTACATTTTGCTTTGTTTTAGCAGAGACTGGTATCGGTTTTTCCTTTCCATATTTAATGCTTCCTTCAGGAACTCTTGTAAGACAGGCCTCCCGGTGACAAAATCTCTCAGCATTTGCTTGTCTGTAAAACATTGTATTTCTCCTTCACTTATGAAGCTTAGATTGGCTGCATATGAAATTGTGTGTTGAAAAATATTTTCTTCAAGAATGTTGAATTTTGGCCCCCACTCTCTTCTGGCTTGTAGGGTTTCTGTGGAGACATCTGCTGTTAGTCTGATGGGCTTCCCTTTGTGGGTAACCCGACCTTTCTTTCTGGCTGTCCTTAATATATTTTTCTTTTATTTCAACCTTGGTGAATCTGATGATTATGTGTCTTGGGGTTGCTTTTCTTAAGGAGTATGTTTGTGGTGTTCTCTGTATTTCCTGAATTTGAATGTCGGCCTATTTTGCTAGGTTGAGGAAGTTCTCCTGGATAATATCCAGAAGTGTGTTTTTCAACTTGGTTGCATTCTCCCCATCACTTACAGGTACATCGATCAAAACAGGCTTGGTCTTTTCGCATATTCCCATATTTCTTGGAGGCTTTGTTCATTTACTTGTATTATTTTTTTTCTCTAATCTTGTATTCATGCTTAATTTCATTAAGTCGATCTTGAATCTCTGATATTCTTTCTCCCACTTGATCAGTTTGGCTATTGATACTTGTGTATGCTTCACAAAGTTCTTATGCTGTGTTTTTCAGTTCCATCAGGTCATTTATGTTCTTCTCTAAACTGGTTATTCTAGTTAGCAATTCCTTTAACCTTTCAGCAAGGTTCTTAGCTTCCTTGCATTGGGTCAGAACAAGCTCCTTTAGCTCAGAGCAGTTTGTTATTACTCACCTTCTGAAGCCTACTTCTATCAATTTGTCAAACTCATTCTCCATCCCATTTTGTTCCCTTGCTGGGAAGGAGTAGTGATCCTTTAGAGGAGAGGAGGCATTCTGGGTTTTGGAATATTCAGCCTTTCTGTGCTGCTTTTTCCTCATCTTCATAGATTTATTTACCTTTGGTCTTTGCTGTTGGCGACCTTTGGATGGAGTTTTTGCATGGCTGTCCTTTTGTTGATGTTGATGCTATTGCTTTCTGTTTGTTAGTTTTCCTTCTAAGAGTCAGGCCCCTCCTCTGCATTTCTGCTGGAGTTTGCTGGGGGTCCACTCCAGATCCTGTTTGCCTGGGTAACACCAGCAGAGTCTGCAGAATAACAACAATTCCTGCCTGCTCCTTCCTCTGGAAGTTTCATCCCAGAGAGGTATCTGCCAGATGGCAGCCAGAGTTCTCCTGTATGAGGTGTGTGTTGACCCCTGATGCAAGTTGTCTCCCTATCAGGAGGCACTGGGGTCAGGCACCCACTTGAGGAGGCAGTCTGTCCCTTAGCAGAGCGTTAGAGATGTGCTGAAAGGTCTGCTGCTCTCTTCAGGGTCTGCAGGCAGGAACGTTAAGTCTGCTGAAGGTGTCCCCATAGCCGCCCCTTACTCCAGGTGATCTGTCCCAGGAAGACAGGAGTTTTATCTATAAGTCCCTGACTAGGGCTGCTGCCTTTCTTTTAGAGATACCTTGCCCAGAAAGGAGGAATCTAGAAAGGCAGTCTGCCTAAAGTGGCTTTGTGACACTGCGGTGTACTCCACTCAGTCTGAACTTCCTGGTGGTTTTGTTAAAACTGTGAGGGGAAAACCTCCTACTCAAGCCTCAGTAATGGTGGACACCCTCCTGCCACCAAGCTCAAGTGTCCCAGGTTGAATTCAGACTGCTGTGCCGGCAGGGAGAATTTCAAGCCAGTGGGTCTTAGCTTGCTGGGCTCCATGGGGGTGGGATCTGCTGAGCAAGACCACTTGGCTCCCTGGCTTCAGCTCCCTTTCCAGGGGAGTGAATGGTTCTCTCTCGCAGGTGACACTGGGGTAGGAAAAAAATAACTTGTGCAGCTAGCTCAGGGTCTGCCTAAATGGCCTCTCAGTTTTGTGCTTCCAACCCAGGCCCCTGGAAGTGTAGGCACCCGAGGGAATCTCCTGGTCTGTGGGTTGTGACGACTGTGGGAAAAGCATAGTATCTGGGCCAGATAGCACTGTCCCTCATGGCACGGTCCCTCATGGTTTCCCTTGACTATGGGAGGGAGTTCCCTGACGCTTTACTCTTCCCAGGTGAGGTGATGCCCACCCTGCTTCTGTTCACCCTCCATGGGCTGCACCCACTGTCTAACCAGTCCCAGTGAAGTGAGCAGCGTACCTCACTTGGAAATGCAGACATCACCTGCCTTCTGCATTGGTCTCACTGGGACGTGGAGACCACAGTCATTCCTATTTAGCCTTCTTGCTGGGGAATCCAAAACTTGAGTTTTTTAAAATAAGTGCTAGAATTTCAGTTTTCCTTCTTGTCTTGTAACTTAGCAACCAACAAAACTAACTTAACTCAGAGCTTCAGCTACAACAGAAACATATTTTAGTAAAATTAAATCATGTATGTATTGGTTATTTCTCCATCCTGGTCCTATATTTTTATTTTTTAATTTAGAATGTATGGGAACGCTTATTAGTATTATCTAGATACCAATTAGCACGTAATCTGCAAAAAATTTAAGAGGCCTTATAATGCAAATAAGAATTATTTTATATTGTATATACCTATCTAGACTAGATCTTGCAATATGGTGCACATGATGATGTAATTTTTATAAGCAAGTAAGCTCCAAGTTTCCAAACAGAAAGAGTATGAAAGAAAGTTGGTTATGAACAGATTTAGTGTTAGTCACAGTCCACTGTAAAAGGCTAATTACATTATCTTTGCAAGAAGGAACAGAAACTTAGGTGAATACAATTTTGTCACACAAAATAAGGGAAAGCCAGTTTAGCCACTTTCTTGTGGAAGCTGTTAAAAATCTCCTAAACTTTGGACATTTCCATCAGTGCCATGCACATAATTGTAACTGTTATCTACGATATATTTTTAGATTGTATTGTATTGTTAACTGCAATATGTTAGCCACTGAAATAAACACAGTTTTACTATGTTAATCAGAATAATGAGTCAAATCTAGGACGTCAGGATAGAGAATCTCGACATGGATACAGAGCTCAGAGGGGGGCATCTGCCAGTCTAGAAAGACCCATTTACTTGTATCAGTGAGGAAAGTAGAAAAAGATTTTAAAAATTAGTGCTATTTTCTAAGCCCCATGAAAATTAGAACAATCAGAAAAAAGAAACCATAGAACAACAAAAAGGTACATTTATCTTCATTGTATATTAAATGAACATAAAAAAAGATAAATAGTATTAGTAAAGCAGAGGCTTACCTCTTGAGCGCCCTAAAAAGATAAAGGAGAGGAATAATCTCAGTGGTGTCCTTTAAATTCTCAGTTAATAAAATTGGTTTTACTAAATTTAGTATCAAGAGACGTAAATATTGATTAGAATTTAACTTACCTTTAAATAACTCATTCGACATGAAATGACTGAAGAAACCTGGACCATGAATGCAAAAGGCTCTGAGAACATGTCCTGTTAATATCAGAAACCCCAGTGTTCCACGGGGCAAAGATTTCCAAGTTCTACAGAAACTCCCAATTGTCACATCATAAATCAACACATTTTTAAAAAAGAATGGTCGAGTTTAATTATTGCATGGGCAAACAAACACACAAATAAAACTGTACCCTCTCACCAAGCAAAGAAAGAAACAGTTTTTTGTTTTGTTTTTGTTTTCGTTTTTGTTTTGAATTTTTGAGAGAGGCGAAGTTTAGATGAAGTATAAAGGAAGCAGTGCTTTCTCTTTTTCATGAGACAGGATCTTGCTGTGTCACCCAGGCTATAGTGGAGTGGTGCAGTTTTTGCTCACTACAGCCTTGACCGCCCATGCTCAAGTGATCCTTCTGCCTCAGCCTCCTGAGTAGCTGGGACTACACATATGCACAAACATGCCAGGCTAATTTTTGTATGTTTTGTAGAGACAGGGTTTTGCCATGTTGACCAGGCTGATTTTTAACTCCTGAACTCAAGCGATCTTCCCATCTTGTCCCCGCAAAGTGTTGGGATTGCAGACATGAACCACAGCATGAGGCAGAAGCAGTGTTTTGGATTAACTCAAAGCACAGTGGAGATGTATGCAAAAGGGTTAATCTTAGGTCTGGACTGTGAAGTGGATTTAGGACCCCAATTCTTATAAACAATGGAATTCAGATAAATATGGAATGATGAATTTAAAAAAATGTAGATCAGGATATGTGAATTCTTTCACCTTGTTAGAGTCACTGTTTCTTCTCTGTAGTCAAATAGATAACGTTTAAATTAAATTAAACCTAAATGATTAATTACATAAGGTTTTAAAAACTGTGTCCCTGATATTAATTAGTCAAAACAATTTTTGCTGGTGCAAATCTGCTTTGAAACTATGTTCAGCAACATAGAGTTGCAGAGTCTAGGACCATCTGAGACACATGGTAGGTGTTTTATATTCAATAGATATTCATTTTCATAAAAATGATATGGAATATCCAGAAAATAAAGGAAAGCAGAAAACACCAGAGAGAGTATAAAGAACACAGGTTTCAAAGTTAGATAATACTGGAATAAAATATTTTCCATTACTTTATTTTTTTTACTCATTTTCAAAAGAAGGAATGATGTATATTATGCATGGATGTTTTTGAATATCAAATTAAATCACATATGTGCTGACAAACTGGTATGTACTGTGCATAGTAAACAAATCTAGCAGTGAACAATAACAACAATTGCAAAAACAGCAGGATACAAAATAATGTACGCAAAATTTCAATAATTATATATGACATTTTAATGTTTGTGTATTTTACTTTTTTCTATCAATTTTTTACATTGCAGAGAAAATATTGCTCATGTAAATTGAGTTGTTATTATATCTACAGAATTAAAATATTCTGCCAATATTCTTATCTTCAAATTATAAGTACAGCCTCAAGATATTTTCTAACGTTGAAGCTATGTTTCTTAAAATCTTGTTGGAAATATAAGGGATTTATAATTTTCATTCCAAAAGACTTTAAATTTTATCAAATGTTTTCTTCTGACAGCAGACCTTAAAAATGTCTGTCTGTGTGCAACGTGTATAGTTTTAAGTGTTATTAGCTGGAAATGTTTTCGTAATAAACTAATAGATTACTCATTATTTCACGTATTTTGAAAACATTTCAAATGTCATTATTCATATGTATTTTCTTTTTTGTGAAGTCTGTTGATGCCTTTTGCCACATTTTTTTTCCTAATTTATTTGTGTGTGCCTATTATATTAAGACTACAAAGTTTTCATTATAATTTTTATTAAATAATTCCTTTCAGTTTATCAAATGTATTTTAATTTTATTTTTAATATTTACAAATTTAATTACATGCAGTTACACCTACTCGTAATTATTAGTCTTTGTTCTTTATCACATGGTTTTTAAATTGTCAAAGCTTATATCCATCAAATACATTTTATTATTTTTAAAATTTTACTTTCTAATGCACCTTGCATGTATTCTAATCTGTCACATGAAGAGACCTCATTTGTTTCCCATTAAATGAAAAAAATATTATGTCAATGTTTTTATATCTTATGTCAAATACCATCCCTTGTATTACTATTTTCTCTAATAGTTTTAGATTTAATTAATTACAGTTAAATGTTTAATCATACAGAATTGGATTTGTGTTGGTTAGTAGCATGAGGGCAGGAATCTATTTTTGTTATCTTTATTATTTTTACTTGCCAACTTTGCCATCTATTTTTTATTTTTTTCAGTAAGATGTTCAAGACAATATCGATCGTAATGCGTTTTATACACTTTATAGTGCAGTGTTCATAAGTTATAACAGTAATAATTAAAATAGCTAAGCAGTGTAGGATAATAATAGTTTCACCTACTTCAACTGTGAAGCCATCTAATTAGACTCCCTATAAAAGGCACTACCATTATCACTAAGGATCAAAATGTAGGAGACATTTTCGACTCATCTTTTTTGCTCATTATCTATATTCACACAGTTTTCAAATTGTTAAGTTTTTTATAGGCAATATTTTTCAAACTGATCAATAAATTCTATCCATCGTCTTTGTCACCTCTGATTTAGGTTTCCATATATCTCAACAGAATAGGGATAATATAGCTTCATACTTCTTTTTCAATACCCTTTCTCTCATTACTCCAATTTTTCTTTCTCAGTGCTGCCATTTTTTGCTTTTCACATAGATTTATGTCACATTTTTCTTTATTGAAACATATTTACTGTTACTGTGTTGTTCACTGAATTCATTTCCCGTCACAAGATGGACTGTACCCACCTGAATCCCCATTCCTGTATGGACACGTACTCTCAAGCCATTTTAACTTCCACTGTGCCCTCAATAAAACTGTTGCTTTCTCTGTTTGTTCTTCATTGCTTTCAAACTTTTATGCCTTCCCATTATTCTCCTCTATGCAAATCCCTTCGAAACACTCCTTATATCCCTTAAACCAATAAATCACCTCCTTAAAATATATCCCAGCCCAGTTATATTAATCTCTTCTAGGACCATTGAGAGTATATATACATATATACATGAAAGTACATATATATGCACATTGAGAGTATATATATGTGTATATATATATATATATTTTCATTATAACACTATTCAACTTTTTAAAATAGGTATCTGGTGTTTGTTTGATTTTTCTTCTTTTTCAATTATAGGTGATTTGGGTATACCACCAAACATTGGTCCTTTCATGTAGTAATACCGTTTCATATTCTTTTATTACATGATCAGTAAAAAGAAAATCTAATATATGCATTCTAAAAATATTATTCATGTTGCAATCTATAAAACATATGTATTTTTAAAAAATGTCATTTTGAAAGTTCCACCATAATCTTTATTGTTGTAATTTTAACAGAAAGCATCAAATAAATATAATATTTGCAATGAGTGTACAATTTTAGCCTATCTACCAATAATGCAGCAAAAATGTTTACACAAATAAGGAAAAGTATACAGTAGGTGGAAACATTCTAATATATATCTAATGAAGTGTGTGGCCTATTTGAGGATTTTGAGTCAGAGTATAAAACTTTTATGTGCATTTCCAGGATAAATAGCTAGATATTTAATTATTTTAGTTCCGATTTTTGAACCACTGTTTCTATACAAAAAGTAAGAGAAATAATGAAACAGATAAGAAAGATGATTTTTTAAAAGACATCAAAATAAAGCAACTCAAAAACCAAGTAGCACTCATAGTAAAACACTTTTTAAATGGCAATCAATTAGAAAGGAAGCATTCACTTTGAAATATGTAAACATTTACAAATTGCAATTGACCTTTGAGCAATAACTCATTTTCAATAATCTAGAGATTTTGTCAAAGTATATTTTTGAAATTGTCTACTATGAGTATGCTTATTCTAACGTTCAAAAGAAGTTTAGATAAATTAGCAAATGACATTTGATATTTCAATTAACTACAAGATTGTGTTCAAATATGTATAAGGTTATTCTTCAAGGACTATATTTTGTTGTGGTTGTTTGTACTTCTTGTTTTATCAGGAATGTTATATGCATCCTGTTATATCTTGTCAACTCCTAGGTTCTCAACTTTCAAAAAATCAATTAATGTGTTTTAGCATACAATATATCATGAAGTAATTCAAAATTATTAATCACAAAATTCATTTAAAATGTGGTAATATCCAATATATTATGCAAGTAAAAGCTCATATTTTTCAATTTCCAACCTCTCTATGGAAATAGTAGGAAAAAGTTCTGAACTCACCACCCTTGACACAAAGGAGGTTTTGTATCGATACAATCATTTCACAATACAACACACACACAAAAGAGAGTCTTGGGTACAAAACCTAGAGAGGAAGACATGGAAACCTAGATATGTCCCTGAAGAGTGTTTACATTCAAATTGAGAGCAGACTCACGGGGAGACTCTTGTTTTTTTTTTTTTTTTTGAGACGGAGTCTCGCTCTGTCGCCCGTGAGTGGCACCATCTCAGCTCACTGCAAGCTCCGCCTCCCGGGTTCCCGCCATTCTCCTGCCTCAGCCTCCCGAGTAGCTGGGACTACAGGCGCCGCCACCACGCCCGGCTAATTTTTTGTATTTTTAGTAGAGACGGGGTTTCACCGTGTTAGCCAGGATGGTCTTGATCTCCTGACCTCGTGATCCGCCCACCTCGGCCTCCCAAAGTGCTGGAATTACAGGCGTGAGCCACCGCGGGCGAGACTCGAGTACAGAATTATGAGGGAGAAGTTTTGAGAAGTAGGAAAGAAATCAGAATGAATAATTGAAGGTGAACTGAGTAAGTTAATCTCTTTAATCTTCCCTTACTCTTTTCACCTCAAGCTCACACCATATTACTAATGAAAATTTCTAAAAATAATTCATCAAGCTACCTCAGAAGGGGCACCACTCACATTGTTTGTGGTACCCTATGGTTCAAGGCTCCTTGTGTAGGCTTTTATTTGTCCAGAGCGTAAGTGAAGTCTGCTCAGTGGTGTCGCCTACTTTGTGGCACAGACACCTCTGCAATTCCGCAGAGAAGCATTGTCTTTTGAAAAAAATAGTGCTGCATCAATTGGACATCTATAAGTAAAACAAAACAAAAACAAACCCAGAAACCATGATCCCCATATTAAACCTTACATGTAAATAAATACTTTGAGATTAATGACACACTAATGTGAATGTTTAAGTAACAATGCTAATAGAAAGAAAATAAAGGGGATTGTCTTCAAAAATTTATGTCTTCAACAGAACACAAAAATCATTAATCATAAAGTAAGAGGTCAACATATTGGGCTGTTTTATAATTACAGAGTTTTGTTAATCAAAATAAACCATTAAGAGTATGAAACTATAAGCAATGCAGTGGGGAAAGATATGTGTACTTTGAATATCCAACCAAACTCACACTCAGAATATAAATTATGTATATTTTTCTGGTATCTATCTGTATGCAAAAATCATATTGTCTTAATAGTTGTATCCTTATATTAAGTTTTGTATCTTATATCATGATTTTTCAAATTTGTTATTCTTTAAGACTATTAGACTATTATAGTAACTTTGCATTTTCCACATAAATTTCAGATTTAACTTGTTTATCTCCAAAACAACAGAAAACATTCTGAGCTTCTTCTTAAACTTATATTGACTCCAAATAACAGTATGAGATGAGTTGGCATCTTCGTACCTTAGGATGAGTGTTTTGAAATGATTCTGGAGCTTCTATAATCGGTTATCTAATCTCAATAGATTTTTAAAGACACTAGTAAACTGTTCCCAGTAGTAAAGAGAGCACTTACAGTACATGGTAAGATTTGGTAATAGAGATATGCAATATATCACAAATGGATACTGTAATCAAATTTTATAAGGACATTCAACCTTTACACTACCTTCGGACTTGAGCTGCAACATCAGCTCTTCCTGGGTCTCCAGCCTGCCAGTCTGCTCAGCAGATTTTCAAATTGTCAGGCCACATTCATATGAGCCAATTCCTTAAAATAAATATC
The DNA here is from genome assembly GCF_002776525.5 of Piliocolobus tephrosceles. Taxonomy (NCBI): domain Eukaryota; kingdom Metazoa; phylum Chordata; class Mammalia; order Primates; family Cercopithecidae; genus Piliocolobus; species Piliocolobus tephrosceles. The sequence goes on from NC_045435.1 coordinate 19,788,008, forward strand.
TCTTTCTCTGTGTGTGTGTATGTGTGTGTACATATACACACATATATATGTATATATACACATATGTATGCACAACTATACATGAAACATATATACTCACGCATATGAATATATGTATATGAGTACCTGTGTGTGTGTATTCTGTGTCAATGTAGACCTCTGAATAATAACAGATTTTGATAATCCAATCTATAAATACATAAATACAATATCTTTCCATTCTACAGGCCTTCCTTAGTTTTTCTCCAATATTGTTAAATTTCAATGTAAAGATTTAACACATCTTTGTAGATTTTTATGGTTTCACTTTCTAATTATTAGCTGTTAATAGAAGGAAAGTTAAGTGTTTTGAATATTGCTCAGGGACTTTGCTAAAGTCCTTATCCACTTATTACCGTTTATTTTTTACTTTTAAAAGTTTGTAGATTCTTTTGAATTATTCTATTACAAAATCATGTTATTTGTAATTACTGTAAATATCTATCCTTCTAAAATCAACTTTCATACATATTTTTCTTCTTGCCTTAATGAACCTTCAGGATAATTTGAATAGAAGTAATTATAATTAACATTTTGAATTGTTCATAAACTCAAAGAGACAGTGCTCAATATTTCATAGTTAAGTATGATGTTACTATGATATGTATATTCTTTATTAAATTAATAATGTTTCATTTAATCTGTAAATTTTTATAATTTATTTTATAAATATTTTATGGATATTTACTTTGATCAACTGTTTTTCTGCCTCTATTGAAATGAGTACTTTTAAATTCATTTATTCTATTAAAGAGATAAAGTATATCAATTAATTTTTATCATTTTTCTATATTCTTGCACAGAATTTTGCACAGAATTTTTATGACTAGCTCATGAGAGATAGTGCCCTATAATTTTGCTTTTTTATAATATTCTTTCTAAAGTTGGATTTAGAAAGCCTAAATTCTGCATGAGCTCATAAAATGATATCAATTTGTATTTCCCTTTTATTTGTTTTCCAGCAAAGGTTGTGTAAGATTGTTATTATTTCAAACAAATAATAGGAAGAATTGACCAGTAAAGACATCTGGGCCTGGAAATTATTTGCAGAAGGTTTTGGGCTATAGCTCAGGCTTATATAAGAGATATGTACCAATATAGCTTTTCTATCTCTTTATGTGTTGTTTTGCCCAGTTGGATTTGTAAGGACTCGGTTGTCTTCAGGTAAATTGTGAAATTTATGAGTTGTCATGACGTTGCCCATCATACATTCTCACCAGCTTTTTAACACATAAGATTCATGTTGCTGGTTTTTTATCATTCCTGATATTGACAGTTTGTGTTTTCTTTGTTTATCTTGAGCAATTTTCTAGTGTTTTATGATTTTATTATTTTTTAATAAACCAACTTTTGTTTTATAAGTTTTTTTAAGATTTTTTCTCATGTTTTAGTTTTCTTTTATCTTACAAACTTAGATGTAAATATGCTATTTTATTACAGTTTTTTAAATTTATTTTATATCTATTCTCATTTTTAATGCAGGTATCAATGCTCTAAATTTACCTATGAATACTCTTTAACTAGATGTACATTTTTATTATTATAGAATTCTAATTATTTTGTAATTTTCATTGCAAATCCTTCTTTACCTTTACGTTGTGTAGGTTTCCAGGAACAAAAAATAGTAAATGATTACTGGACAATGTTTGTAGTTTGTATATATGCAAACACTCACATACACATAAACAGACACATATACACATACATAAACACAAATTTAAATACAGTGCTTGATGCCTACGACTTCCCAATTTTAGGACAGTCAGAGTCATAGCCTGGTTTAGTTTTATAGAATAAACAAATACATATATGCTTACATATACACATACATTATAGAAAAATAGAATATATATAGAGAGAGTAGATAGTAGAATAGATATCAAAAACATTCTCATATTAACAATCATTAGTAACTCTTAGTACATATTTTGCATGGAAAGAAGTATTTTCCCCCGTTATAAAAATGTATTTACTTACTTTTTTATTATTTTTACTTTTAGAGACATGGTCCTTCTCTGTCACCCAGGCTAAAGGGCAAGGGTGTAATTACAGCTCACATAACCTTGAGCTCCTGGGCTCAAGCAATCTTCCAGCCTCAGCCTCTCTAGCAGCTAAGACTACACCATACTTGGCTAGTTCATTGTTATTCTTTGTAGAGACAGGGTCTCTCTATGAGGCCTAGGCTCATTTCAAACTCCTGGCCTCAAGCAATCTTGCTGCCCCAGCCTCCCAAAGTTCTGGGATTACAAGCGTGAGCTGCTACACCCAGATTTTCTCACTTTTTTTTTTTTTTTTAGGCGGAGCCTTGCCCCGTCACTAAGGCTGGAGTGCAAAGGTGCAATCTAGGCTCACTGCAACCTGTGCCTCCCAGGTTCAAGCAATTGTCCTGCCTCAGTCTTCAGAGTAGCTGGGATTACAGGCGCGCGCACCACCACGACCGGCTAATTTTTTGTATCTTTAGTAGAGACAGGGTTTCACCATGTTGGCCAGGCTGGTCTTGAACTCCTTACCTCGTGATCAGCCCGCCTCAGCATCCCAAAGTGCTGGGATTACAGGAGTGAGCAAACTAGCCTGGCCTCACTTGTTTTAAAATAATATAGAAACAAACATTAGAAATGGTTTTAGTGTCTTAAATTAATAAAAACCTGCATAATAAATCTAAAATGCTCTGTTTTATCATTGATTGGAATTATCAGTCACTTTTGATACATTAAGAAACCTAAGTTGATTTCTCCTCTCCCCTACATTTATTTTCTGCATATTTAGAGACCAGAACTGATTGACAGGTGTGCAAGTACACTGACAAACACTGTGATCTTTGTGGAATAAGTTTTTGAAACCCAGGAGGTATGACTATGCAAATACTAGCAGATGGCTATGTGACTGTAAATGTGATTGTTCTACTAAAGCTTGACATAATAATACATTTCATTGATTTTAAATATATTAATTTTTTCTAGAAAATTTATATTAAGAAATGTTTATCCATTGCAGATTTTTTCTTACCTGTTAGTCAAGCTGATGGGCATTCTGAAATCTTGGCAGAACATTTTATAGTTGAAAGATTTCAATCTCTGAAAGGATTACAAAGCAGATGGCAAAGTAAAGGAACTACTCAACTATCTGAGTGCTATGTTTATGTAGCCATCTGCTGGATATTCATTCCCCCGGGTTTCAAAATTTACTTGGAGGCTAGAAAGGGTGTCTACAGATTCAAATTGTTCTTGGTCTAAGCACTATATATATATATACATATGTAAAAAATGTAGACATGAAAACGTTCGTTTTTCTGCTATGTAGCTGGTCCCCAATTTTAAATGATTTCACATTTTACTAAATATTTTAAATGGATCTCTCTCCAGTGTCTCATTTTTCAACTGAAAAGCGTAAACTAGAAGGTACTGATATTTAACCTTAGTCCAGTTAACTTTTCTGTGATGTATTTAAGACTATATTGGAATAGTAATGCTTTAGAGATGAATATATTATTAAATGCATATTTTATAGATGAATAAATTTAAATAGGAAAATAAAATAATTTACACTGAAAAATTAAGCCAAGAGGTATTAGAAACATAATTCAAAAATTATGTTTTTGATTTGCTATATTTTTGTTTTTTATTTTCTTTTCTTATTAATATCCAAATTATCAACTATGCTTTTGAATGACATTATTTATATTGAAAAATATTTATTCAAATACACATATTCTGGGAAATAAAAAAATCCTTCATTGTTCATTTTCTTTTGTACTAAAGTCATACTTAAAACTGTGACTCTTGTTAAAATTATACAAATTTGTATTTATGATAATTAAGTAACAGTTATTTGTTATCACTATATTGAGCTTTTTTAAATTATACTTTAATTTCTAGGGTACATGTGCACAACGTGCAGGTTTGTTACATAGGCATACATATGCCATGTTGGCTTGCTGCACCCATAAACTCTTCATTTACATTAGGTATTTCTCCTAACGCTATCCCTCCCCCAGCCCCTCACCTCCCGACAGGCCCTGGTATGTGATGTTCCCTGCTGCGTGTCCATGTGTTCTCATTGCTCAATTCCAACTTATGAGTGAGAACATGAGGTGTTTGGTATTCTGTTCCTGTGTTAGTTTGCTGAGAATGATGGTTTCCAGCTTCATCCATGTCCCTGCGAAGGACGTGAACTCATCCTTTTTCATGGCTGTATAGTACTCCATGGTGTATATGTGCCACATTTTCTTTATCCCGTCTATCATTGATGGACATTTGGGTTGTTTCCAAGTCTCTGTTACTGTGAATAGTGTTGCAATAAACATACGTGTGCATATGTCTTTATAGCAGAATGATTTATAATCCTTTGGGTATATACCCAGTAATGGGATTGCTGGATCAAATGGGATTTCCAGTTCTAGATCCTTGAGGAATCGCCACACTGTCTTCTACAATGGTTGAACTAATTTGCACTCCCACCTACAGTGTAAAAGCATTCCTATTTGCCCACATCCCCTCCTGCATCTGTTGTTCCCTGATTTTTTAATGATCGCCATTCTAACTGGCATGAGATGATGTCTCATTGTGGTTTTGATAAGGATACAAAATCAATGTGCAAAAATCACAAGTATTTCTATATGCTAATAACAGACAAATAGCCAAATCTTGAGTGAACTCCCATTCACAATTGCTACAAAGATAATAAAATATCTAGGAATCAAACTTACAAGGGATGTGAAGGATCCCTTCAAGGAGAACTACAAACCACTGCTCAACAAAATAAAAGAGGACACAAACAAATGGAAGAACATTCCATGCTCATGGATAGGAAGAATCAATATCTTGAAAATCCCATACTGCCCAAGGTAATTTCCAGATTCAATGCCATCCCCATCAAGCTACCAATGACTTTCTTCACAGAATTGGAACAAACTACTCTAAAGTTCATATGGAACCAAAAAAGAGCCTGCATAGCCAACACAATCCTATATTGAGATTTTAAATATATAAGTTTGCCTCCTTTACCATTGAGAATCTGATGCTATTAATGTAAGATTGGTAAGTTATTTTGAATTCTACAAGTTACTTTAAAAGTGTTATAGCTCAAATTATCATCAAACTAAATCAAAACAGGGTTTTGTAGGATATGCTGTATTTTAAGAGAGACAATTTCCACAACAATAAATATCTAGAACAACAAACTCTCATGGAAGAAAATAAGACATGTGCTGTGTGCTATTCGTAATAGTAACTCCTCCAGCTCTCCAATATCGTGGTCAATTGAGATGCCCAGAGAATCACCCAGACCTTACTTATTTCCATGGTACCTTTGAGATGAGTTGTATATAGAATTTTCCTGAGTAAAATAAATACCTAAAATTAATAACTGATATAAAAGTACTAGTTCATGAATTGCAAACAGCCTGCTCCTCTGTAGGCTAAATTGAATAATATCATAGTAGAAAAATTTTACTTAGATGCTTTGTATTAACAATTCTTGATGTATGCAGTGTCTAAGCCTGTTTTTCTGATAGAAAATAATCTCACTGAAGCTCCTGGAATGCTTTTACAGATTTTTTTTCCAGGATAAGGATATCTCTGAGGATCAAAATCCCTTAGCTTAGCCATTTGTGCCAAATAATTAATGTCTTCTGATCCTTGGTAAAGAATTAGTTCCATTTGGTGGCTTAGGGAATCCAAAAATAATTAATCCAAATAATATTATTTGTCTTAATATGAAGCTGTCTGATCTCATAACATAATACAGCTGGGGAAAATAGAATTGTTTATTTGCCATGGTGATTGGTTGCAGGGGACAGTAAATATGTTAACATGTAGCAAACATAGATGTTTTTCTTTATTCCTGCTGTACTTGAAATGCAGGAAATGAAAGTGCTTTAAAATAAGTTGTCTTATTGTTCATTAAGCTGTGAAGTAAGAAAGACATGTAGTTTTTATTCTAAATTAGATACCTGGTGTGCCAATGTAGAAGACTCCACTGGTTTTTAGTATTCTTTGATTAACACATTTAATCAGAGTTTCAGAAATGTTGAGAAATATTTTCTAAGAAATTTGCTTTTCACATTATATAGAAGCTTCAGTGTGTTTCGAATGTCTTTGTAAGACATTTTATATAATTTATTTATAGATATATCCTAAGTCAACTCAAGTGACTTGCTTGTTCAATTATTATGCTAGAAAAGTGGAACTAGAAATTAGCAATTTTTAACCTAAGCTAAATTTCATGCAATTGCATTTAAATGTTTAAGAGTGTGATTTGAAAATTCCTATTATAGAGATTAATATTTCCATTCATTTATAATAAGAAATAAAATAATTTATATGGGAGCACTAAGCCAGAACATGTAAGGTCCATATATTGCCTTAATTCCTTTGTTTATTTACTTTTTAATTTATGTGACACCTAGGATAGATTTCTTTCAGTAACTCCAAATTTGTTATAATTTACTCAGGGACTGGCTACATTATTAATATTTTATATGATAATATTGTCAATAGTGTGTTGATATTTTAATATTGAATATAATATCATTAATATTAACATACCTTCTTTCTTGACTCCTATGAGACTTTTACGGATGCACAGTCAACTAGTTTTCCAACCTTCAGTGTATGTCTAGAAATATACTATGTCTTTAATAAAGCATTTATGGAATTGAATTGTTTGAGATAGGTAACAAAGGAGACCTTTCTCTCAAGAATTCCAAAATTCCACAAACGCTTAAGTAATTAAATCAAAGAGCATAAACAAACACAATAAAACAGGTTTGGTTTCACAGCATGGCCGTTATTGTGTCGAATCTTTGGCAAGGGGATAGTCAAGACTCCAGGTACTCTAAGCCAGCCACATTGTGCCAGCAGTAGCCATGAAATGGAAAGTCCCTCCGTCCTAATTCATTCTACTCATGCCCACCAACTGTTGAAATGCTCAGGGACCCTATAGAGATCTCTTCAAAGTTTTTTATTATTATTATTTTGTAATTTTTAAGCTTCCTTGAATATACAATGATTCCTGAATATCAAAGTAACTGTTATAATTGAAAGATGACACTCTGGATATGTAACTTATTTGTGAAGACAAATAAGGCAAAGGGAGTCAGTTATTTAGTGTCATAAGCACCAGACACTACCTCATTAATTTCCAATACTCCATTTGAGGAAGCAAACAGGATTCAGGATAGAAGTAAATTACCGATCCATTAAAATGTTTAATATTAAAATAGAAAGAAATGTCTGTATATTATGTACACATTCCTGGAACTTAGCACCTGATGATTTGTTATTCATTTGGAATTCTAATTCTTGTATAGTCATTTTTATACTTATTCTTTTAACCAAAAATATATATTGAGGAAGAAAAGACATGCCTATGAGTTTTAAATGATCTGATTAAATTTGTTCTGTATTAGTGAATGTCATGCGTTTGCTTTTTACGTTATTCATCTGAAATATATACAGTAGTATATGCCTTTTCAAAGATGATTTAGAAACCAGAACTGTTTATAATTCTATTATGTGAATTTCCCTATTATCAAATGCCCATTTATAGAAATTTCTTTTCAGAGATAATTGAACCTAGCTCTGATATGTGACATTTTCATTTCTGAGATGATATAACCTTTATCCTTTACACTAAGGTAGGTTGAATGTGATATATGTGACAGCCTTATTTCTTATCTGAGATAAAATAGAAAAGTACAAGTTCAATTTCTAGGTGACTGTGTATTAAAGAATATTGCACTCTGTTTGGGAGCAGAGAAATTAGTTATTGAATACAATATAAAAAGGCCCATCTGGCCTTGTTTTTTGAATTTTGGTGCACATGTTAACAAGTGAAAGTTTTACTAAAAGCAGATAGTATAAAATAAATTTTAGCTACAGATAAACTGAAACTAACATTTTTAAAAGTTCTTACTAACAGAGGTAATTTCAGGTTTGGGGATATTCCCTTTAAAAAATAATAAAGAATTTAAGTTACCCAAATTAAATGTGAGTGTGACTATTTGTAATGAAATGATGTATCATGATAAATTATACATTTTCAAAAGTTTTATAAATACCATGAACCTCATGAAATCCATAAAAATAATATATTTGTTTTACTTAATAAGTTTACATATTTTTAAAAGATTTTTTTGCTATTTTAATTAAATGTTATTAGATGTATTATTTTCCAAGTAGAGGAAAAAAACATAGTTTATATTGTCACCCAGAATAATTGATCGAACTGTATTTTTTCTTAGTAAATCAGAGAATTGTTTTTAAATAACACTTTGTTAGTAATTGAATACAAATTGCTAAGATTTATGCAAATTTAAAAAATATTCTCTAAAGTTGTTTTCATATGTGTAATATTTGTAAAGTTTTCCATAGCCTACTTTTTGACCACCTCTATTTCAAGCCTCATTGCTCTTTCACAAACTTCCATCTTTATTCCTGTGTAGTAACATTAGCGATTTTGTATTTTGCTGAGTGGTAAAAACTAACTTGTCCGAAATTCATCCTCTATAGATTCAACTTCAAGGAAAGGGAACGATTTCTTATAGTGCTCCAAGAAAATCATCTAGTCCTTGTCAAACATGACACATTGATGCTGGTACGTCCATCCCACACGTTATATCCAATTACACCAGAAGATGGAGAGAGGTAGTAAATTCCACCACTACTATGTCAGGTTGTCCACAAGGCTCCAACCCCTGAGCACAACATGAGAAGGGTGGTGCTATTGCCCACCACAACAGTGAGTTACCAGGACACAGGTCAGACCATATTGTTCTTGTATCCATAACCTGCACTCAACAGGAGAATGGTGATGATTTCTGGGTCTGATTTGCTGGATTTTTATGGTAAAGCCAAGAGTAGGTCACCTGCTACTGATTCTATGTCCATAGTTTTCTCTAGTGAACACCACTCCAGGTGGCCAAATGTTTGTGTGTGCTGCTTGGCCATCTGTCCTTGTTGGCACAATATTCACTGAGAAACTAATAATCAAGGACACCCTTTGTTGTAACACAGTTGATTATTCAACAAATTATGAAAGATACGTTGTTCATTTTTCATGTCTTCTTTTTGGATCCTGCCTATTATTTCAGCATTGTCTTGGATGGCTTGAAAAGAGAGCAAGTCCTTCAAAGTTAGTAGGAAATCACAGTTTTGCATACAAAATAAACTTTGTTTTATGAGGAGTACATTATTTTTGTAAAAAATATTATAAATCTGAAGTAATTGTTAGGTAATTTTTTTTCCAGCCCAGAGGTCTTTTATTTCATTATTTTATTTATTTTAACACCTATGATGCCATGAATTCATAGGGAATAGGTTCCAGCAGCTCAGCTCCTTCCCGTTGGTTCTCACAAAGTGTGCCTCTCTGGGTGGAGTAGGCTGGCGCTTCAGTTGAACCCAGGTACCTTTCTCTTCGTCTTCTTTCTTTTTCTGATCATTTTCCTTCACCCGTTTCAGGAAGCTATCTCTGCTTTTAGAGTGCTTAATGTGCTCAATACGCACATTAATTCTCTTGGCAAGACTCTTGCCCTTAACTTGTTTGTTTACAACTATGCCAACAGCATGCTGGGGAACACTGTAGACTCTTCCAGTTTTGCCATGGTAACACTTGTGGGGCATTCCTTTTTGAACAGTACCCATTCCCTTGATGTCTAGGATATCACCTTTCTTATAGATTCGCATATACGTGGCCAAAGGAACAACTCCATGTTTTCTAAAAGGCCTAGAGAACATACATCGGGTGCCTCTCCTCTTTCCCTTTGTGTTCATCGTTTTGGCGAATTACTGGAAGATAGCGCTTCTGGCCCGTTAGGTAATATTCTTTAAGTAAATATTGACTCCCAAATGAAATGTTTCGACCAGGGAAGTGATTCAAATATTATTATTTCTTGGGCACCCATGATAGATACAGTACTTACAAACAAATTTCCTGCTTTCTTGAACTTAAATTTCCTGGAGGGATACAGAAATTAAATAAACGTACAATCTATTTTGATGTAAAGATAAACAAAGCAGTAAATGGAAGAATAGGTTAGACCAATTAGTGAAGTTTTTATGAACTGATGATAATACTGAAGGTAACGTTCATGTTTTAAGGTGAATGATCAAATGGTAAATATAAAATTAACAGTTCCAGTTAAAGTTGCTAGTTTTTCTACTGGCAAAGATAGTGTTTCATGAAGTAAACTCTATTTCCCTAAATTGATTTTAATTGCATATTCAAATCAGCAGCTTTCAAATATAGAAATGTATTTTGGGAAAATACCTTTAACATCAAGAATAGAAAGTATGATTGAATATATGATTTATTACTATACATACAGCATTTCCATAAAATTTCTAATGTAATTTTAAAATATGTGTAAAAGAAAAAGTGAAAATAGCAAAATGATCTTAGAAGGAATTTTCAAGTCTGTAATAGAAGAGTTCCATTATTTGGTCTTTTTCTGTTTTATTTCAAAGTGGCTTAATGCATTCAACTAGTTTCTGGATACTCTATGTCTTTCTCATATCATTACTCTACAGCTACTGCTGAGAAGTACCATTACAATATCAGCTTGCACTGAGAGGCTATTTACACCACTGGAAACTATGAAAATTTGGAAGTAGTGACAGATGTTTCTAAAAACTCTTTTGAATTGCCATGTTTACTTATTTGGTAATGTTTTCCAAAGACAGTGCCCTTAGTTTTAATAATACATTAAAATTAGTATTCAATGATTTGTTAGACCCATGCTATCCACTGAAATACAATCTACCAAATGCTAATATCCATTAACAATGGGAATGAGTATGGGAAAATACGTTTCTAATGTGCATGAAAAATACAATCTTAGGACCCCACAGTTGCTATGCCAAAGGGAAAGTTAAGTCTGAGAGATGAGTCACCAATACTTCTTACTTTTGTTCCCAGATAGCTGTCATTTCACCTGCTTATTTCATCTTATGTAAAATGTAAATTTACTGGGCGTGAGACAATGCATAATTGACTTTTTCTTCTACTCCCTCTTTTAACATGTTTACTTTATCTTATGTAATATGTAACTTTACTTAGCAGGAGACAATGCATAATTGACCTTTTCTTCTACTCTGCTTTTTCATGTGTAAAAAAAAATGTAGATTTAATGAGGTTAATCAGGGTCTCACAAGAATGTAACCATTTGTTTCACTGCCTATCCTCCCTCTCTTTTTCTTCCCTCCTGCTTGCTCTTTCTCCTTTAAATACTGAAGTTCCCACAACCTGCTTTGGAAAAAGCATAGGTCACGGACACCTCTGTGATATGGTTTGGCTGTGTCCCCACACAAATCTCATCTGAATTCCCACCTGTTATGGGAGGGACTTGGTGGAGGTAATTGAATGATAGGGGCAGGTCTCTCTCATGCTGTTCTTGTGATAGTGAATAATTCCCATGAGATCTGGTGGCTTTACAAGGCAGAGTTTTCCTGCACAAACTCTCTTTTTGACTGCTGCCATCCACTTAAGATGTGACTTGCTCCTCCTTGCCTTCCACCATGATTGTGAGGCTTCCCCAGCCACGAGGAACTGTAAGTCCATTAAACCTATTTCCTTTTTAATCTGCCCAGTCTTGGGTATGTCTTTATTAGCAGCGTGAAAATGGACTAATACACCTTGTGATTTGTGCTTTTTTTTTTTTTCCCCCTCAGAGGTGTTCTCAACATTAGCTAAATAAACCTCTAATTGCTTGAGACTTGTTGCAGACACTTTCTGTTTTACACTAGTAAGTTGAAATTGCAGTTTCAGAAATGAGATAGTCTGAGAAAATAGTGATGCTGTTAATTTAGTAATTGGCACAGAAGAATTTTTTTTTGTAATATATACATACTAAAACTCAGCTTTTAATATTATGATTCACTTACATCAAAAAACAGGTAGTACCTAATGGTTCAGAAATACATCACTTATATGTACTTGCTTGGGTTTACATTATTAATTTCATGTTTTTATATATCTATTATAGAAGAAAGGAAATAGCAATAATTATAACTGAAGAAGAGTAATTCTTAGAAGAAACTATTCACTTACCAAAAAGTTGTTTTCTCTAAAAAAGTGAATTTGGGCAATGTAAGGGATATCAACCTATTTAAATGCCCCTAGTAAGTGATAAAAGAAGACAACAACGCAGTGAAGTCTATGGTCTTAAATAAACAGAATATAAAAGCATGTCCAGTGATGTACATCCAGAGTCACTGATAAGATTATTACAGCCTCAGATCACAAACATATCTAAAGTCTTACTTCACCCAGAAGTATAGTACTTTATTAGGTTGGTGTAAAAGTCGTTGTAGTTTTTGCCATTAAAAGTAATGACAAAAATTTATATATTGCCCAATATCAATGAAAAATTTCTAAAAAGCGAGAAGAGTTTGTAAGCCACTCAAATTTCATATATGCAGTATTATTCAAGTAAGGGTTTTGCTACATATATAATAATTATCTGAAATTTGTGAATTTTGTAGAGAACATTGTAGAATGATTAGTATGTAAAAAGCTTAGCAGAATCTCACAACAAGCAATGCTTACTTATTTAATTGTGGCATTTCAGTGTCTCATAAATCAAAAGATAAGCCTTCAATGTTCCTGAGATCATGAGGTTTGTCAAGTGAGTAAATTGAATTAGCATGATCAACATGCATGGTCCAGAAGTTACACATTTCAGCTTAGATATTAAATTCGAAAGGGTCAGATCAGCATCAACTTATAATTTTACAGATTCATAGATTCAACTACAGGAACAAAAACCTTGACAGACTATGCAGTTCAAAATTGATTAGGATAATATTTAGGAAATCTCACAGAAGTTCTTAGGATCTGACATCAAGTGGGCATGAGTACTTACCTCCAGGACAAAGAGATTTTTAATTGATTTTGAAAATTACAAAATTAGTCATATGTATCTGACCTTGTGGTCTATCCATTCTTCTGTGATGCTTGGTTTTGTTGAAGGAAGTATTGGCTTTTTGACCTAGACCAACTTTCTTATATTTCATCATATGCTTGTCAGAAAAAATTTGTCAGGCTCTGCAACTGTTTATCTTTCTCTCAGGCTGTATTGCAGATGCTCTAATTCCCTGGGAGAATATATATTCATTTCTTTTTTGCTATCAATCTATGTCTAACAAATGCTATATTTCTAGAAGATGCTATGCTGGGCATTTTGTGACTTTCACTTAGCATGAAACATTGTAAGGCACTGTTCAGGACAGTATTCCTTTACATACCCTGGTAGAAATATTATTTTCAGTTCTATGTATGCTAGATTCCTTAATAAAAAACTTTTTAAAGCAGTGTGTTTCAATTAGAGTAAGATAAGCTGTTTAAATGTTAATATGTAAGAAACAAATTTTGGACTTAAAAGAAAACCTTGAAGTAAATTAAAATTTTATTTTAAGTGTTTTTTTTTTAGCAAGCCAAAATTGATTTGATTGACTAGTCCTACATTTCACAGTGAATACCTTAGGGACATGCATCCGTTTATTACTTGTGAGATTTTATTTTTACTTTCTGACAGCTCTCACTCCCTTGTTTTTCACAGCTACAATTAACACTCATTTCTATTAGCACACATGTCCTCTTGTCAGCCTTGTATTTTACTTTTCCCATATATATGATTTATCTAATAATAAACTGCTACAAAGACTGGCATGAACATCTGTATAATTTATGTCTGAATATATTGGTCAGTTGATTTATTATTATCCTACTGTACTAATGATCAAATGGATTATGTGCGGACCTAAGTTAAAAGTTTCTGGCCAGCCATCCTTTCACATGATATTTTTATGAAGAGCTTCCCTCTTTATGGTGGCCGTCAATGTATGTGAAGTGATCTGTGAGCTGGCCCTTGACTGATTATACTAGCATCCTTTCCTTTAAAAAATATTCAAATACATATCATTAATATTTACTGCATTTCAACCCCATCATTGGAAAGGTCTCTAGTCTGGTACAAAACAGAAATGACTTTTAAAAAATGGTTCCAGTGCTTGGACGGATGATAAAGAATAATTCAAGGACTAACTTCAACACACAGTTACAAACTCCTCAAACTCAGAATTTCACATTAGCATCAAAATTTAAATGACACTTTTTCCCTCCAAAAGAACTCAAGCAGTTTTTACAAAGATTCTAGAGGTGAGTCTTATTCAAACTCCCAGGACCTCTGTAGATATGAGTTTTCTTATTATTCCTATTTTGCAGGTAGTTGAGTCTGTGGTAGCTTGGATGGTTAAATAAAGTCTTTCTCATAGGTATCTTAGGAATATTTAAGAAATAGTTATATAATGGAGTTTAGTTTTTCAAGCCTCAGAGTTTTGCCTTTCCTCTACACTCCTTATTTCTTTTAGAGGAATTGAGTAGGTCTGGTGGCAAAGACATTAAAAAATAGGATGTTTCTGTTACAATACAAATTTCCTGATTGTGATGTATTGTTTAACCTTATTCAGTAAAATGCAACATCTTATGGGACTTCCGTGAAACAAGTATCTGTGCCAAGAATAGTTTTTAGAAAAAAAGAAAAAGGTAAGAATAAAACCAAATGAAAACAGATTTGAAAGCTAGTGTCACAGCCTGGAATGTAGAAAATTAAAAGTCAGCTCCTTTCATTGGTAAAGAAAAATAGCAATTTATCTTACCATGCATTGAATAGTCCAGAAGGTTGGCTTCCAAATAGTGGGATTATAAATCTTAGCAAAATAGTCACAGAAACTGAAAGGGACCACAAATGACTTAAATGTCATTTATATAGAGTTTGTGACTCCTGTGAACTCTACTTAAAGATGCAGAGAGCCTCTCAGACACAAGTGGCTTTTTAGTAACTTTACATATTTGAATTCACCTCTTTGGCAAAGATAGACAATCAGTTAGTACGGTGAAGAGCAATGTTTATCCAGTTCTACATCTGTGTTATTCTATACAAATAATTCCATGAAGAAATAGAGTAGTTAGAGGTGGAGTGAAGCCATCTTGGGCTGCAATGACACTATAAGACTAGTCTGCTCCAGCTTCTAATTTCAAGGAGATAAAATAATAATAATAATAAGTATTACCTGAGGAAGATATGTAGCAATTTGAAGTCACTAATTTTAAACTGAGACTTTAGTAAAAATAGTTTTACTTTTTCTTCCTAACTGATATGGTTTGGATCTGTGTCCCCACCCAAATCTCATGTTCAATTATGATTACTAATGTTGGAGGTGAGGCCTGATGGGATGTGACTGGGACTTGAGGGTGGATCCATTCGGTTTAGCACCATCCCCTTGGCGCTGTTCTCATAATAGAGTTCTTATGAGATCTGGTTGCTTTAAAGTGTGTGGCACTTCTGTGTCTCTCTCTTAGTCCCGACCCTGTCATGTAGATGCCTATTCCTGCTTTGCCTTTTGCCATGAGTAAAACACCCTTGAAAGCCTCCCCAGAAACAGATGCTGCCACACTTCCTGTACAGCTTGTGGAGCCATGAGCCAATTAAACCTCTCTGTTTATAAATTATCCAGTCTTAGGTATTTATAGCAGTGCAAGAATGGATTAGTACACTAACGGAGGGATTCTTACTTATATAACTTTTGAGTGAGAGAGATAACTCACTTGTGTACTTACAAAGTTAAAATATTTATTTTTTGGCAGTTTTTAAAATAGTGTGTAAAGGTATATAAAAATGATTAAAATTTAAGACAAAAATAAAATAATTTTAGTTAACCAAACCAAATTCAAAAACATATATTTGGAAATAATACTAGTTTTTACTTTGTTTTGTTCTTTGCTTTATTCCCAGAATGCAGAAGAGGCATGTATTCAATATATTTTTGTGAATGAAAGAACAAGGATGGAATGCTGAAATCGGCACATCTTTCTTTCTTCTTTTTTGTTTTCATATTTTATGTTCTATGGTACATGTGCACAACGTGCAGGTTTGTTACATATGTATACATGTGCCATGTTGGTGTGCTGCACCCATTAACTCGTCATTTACATTAAGTATATCTCCTAGTGCTATCCCTCCCCCCTCACCCTACCCCACCACAGGCCCCATGTGCGATGTTCCCCTTCCTGGAAATCGACACATATTTCTAAACAATGAAATACTGCCTGTAATGGGCTCAGTGTTGTGCATGATCCTTATTATGCTTGTTTTGAGAAATACTAAAAAATACTGTATTTTTTCAGAAAGAAATAACAGATGTGTAGGAAATGCAATACCTGAGAAAACTGAACTGAAATTTCCATTATATGAATTCTAAAATCCTTGAAAATTAGTTTATTTAAATAAACCAACTACAATGAACTTACGCACTCGCAAAATAGGTATAATCAACAATATTCATTCAATTTTTATTAAATAAGTAATATTATATTACATTTACTTTGTTTTGAAACAGGGGAGAAGTCTTATTTCATTTTCAGGTTTGTTAATATCCTCAATATCCACATGATGTCTTATGATATGAATGAACATTTTAAGGCATTTTTAAATGTAAAAATTTGTCATTAGATTCAATATGGGGGTCATATTTTGTTAAATTGAAATGGAAAAAAATTATTTTACCACATATGTGTCATGAAATGATGATAAAATATAGAATTCTGTGCAGATTTTATAAAAAGATGCTTTTAACTTGTGACCTTAATACATTTTCTTGAGTATTTTTTAATTATATTTTTATGAATTCATTAAAGCAAATGTTCAAATGTATACAGGCACATTTTCTGGATTTAGGATGTCCTATACCGAGTGAATTAATGGACCATAATTTTGTTGTTCATTTTCACTGTGCCTCTAGACTTAGACTTGACACTTGCTTTGGATATTGACCATTGTTCGTCTCAACACCAGAAAAAGTTTGGGAGAGCACTTGTATGTTCCTGCCTGCTTTCTTGTGCCTCTGCCTGCTGAAGGGTAAGAAATGCATGGAGCAGAGTCTAATTGTCCCAATTGTCCCAGCTAACGTCAGCCACCAGATCCACCGACAGCCAGATGTGTGAGCCATCTCAGGCAAGATTAGTTCCTAGCTAACCACCCTAGATAAGTAAATGATTTTTTATTATACGCCACTTTGGTCTTCCAAGAATTGTTTTTGTTGTTGTTCTTGTTATTTGGTTTTATAGTGTCAATGGATAATGAATATCAAAATATTCATACACAGAAAATGATGGTGTTAATTTTATTTGCAAACTTCTTCCTTCTTTCAGGGACCCTGTAACCTTATACCATTAAATCATGAGAACGGCATTTTTTTCTAAAGAGCTTGGCAATAATTAATTTAAGCATGATTCAACTCCATTAAATTAACTTGAAAAGATCACAATAGCAGTTAGAGAATTGGCAGTGTCCTTTCTGTGTCCTGACAGTGAACCAAAATTTGACCTCATCAACTGTTCTATTGATATCCCAGATGAATTGTCTGAAATATTTTCCCTATGGATTTCTCTTCTGTTTGTTTTCTAAGAGGTTTTAGGAATTCATTAGCAATGATTAAAGAAAATCTGCCTATTTTCACTTACAATGTCTGACTTTATCCTAGCAATTTATGACCCCTTAAACTTGGAATTCATTGAAAAAGGCATAAGTAAAAGCTTGATTTCTCCTTTTTTCCCAAGGTTATACCATATAAAACATATTTTGTAACAGTATACGAGATCACTATAATGCCCTCCTAAAATGTATACGTATCTATCTGAGTTTCATCGTTAATACCATATTCTAATCTTTAAATTTAAAAATATATGTCAATTATCCTCAAAGGATTCGGTTCAATGCAGTGAACCAGAAATGGGATATAAATTTTGAATAATATTTATAGTTATTAAAATATGAACCTATGAATTTGCACACACACACACACACACACCTGTTTTATGCATTGTGGTATGTATTTTGTATAGGTCTATAAGTAAGATTGGCTAAATAATGGCTCCCAAATACATCTACATTGTAATCCCTCAAACCAGAGAATGTTACCTTTATGGTATGGAAAGGACTTTGCAAATGTAATTAAGGATCTTGAAAGGCAAATATTATGCATTATTCAGGTAGACCTGAGATAATCACAAGCCTCCTTATAAGAGGGGTGCTGGAGCAATCAGAGGCAAAGACCAAGGTGATAGAATGATTGAAATAGAGGTTGGAGTTTCAACCTCTTCAAAGTCGTTGCAACCACTTTGAAGGTGGAAGAAGAAGCTACAGAAAAATACATATGGCCTCCAGAAGCAGAAAAGTGGCAAAAAATAAATTCTCTCATCAGAGCCTCTAGAAGACAACAGACTTTTTAACACCTGAACTTTAGTTGAATAATACCAGTTTTGTACTCCTGACCTTCAAAATGGTAAGAGAATACATTTGTGTTGGTTTAGACCCTTAAGTGTGCAATAATTTAATTTGTTGCAGCAGCAATAGGAACAAACACATGGTGCGGAGAGTTTGTAAATGTATCACCTGCTGTTCTAAGGTAGTGTTTAATCTTTTTTTAAAATTTTTTTTTCAGGCCTTAGTTGTCTCTGAGTCTAACATTCTAGTACTGAGCTTTCAAGTGTTTAGACATGAAATTCATTTTTTAGTCTTTATAATATAAACTGATAAATACGACCCAGCATATTCTGACCTGACCTGATCAGAGATTCATAAATTTGAGTAGAATCCCAACATAGTTTTTGAGGCTGCAAATATTATTGTTTAGAGTTCTTCATGAATTAGGGTCAGAGAGATAAGTCAGCCTCCCTAGTTCTCTGGTAGTAACCTTAGAATTTAGGTTTGTCACCGGTTATCTTAGTTGAGAGATCACTGACCTATTTATTCATGATTTTCATCAAATTGTTTTTTCTATATGCAAATGTTCTATTTATTCCATGTTTGTCATGAATTTGTCATTAATTCTACAAGCTTTTCTACACACTGTATGAAGCATCATTTTTTAATGACTTTAGTCTTTCTCCAAATTGCTCCCTTTGATTTTACTATGCTGTCATCTAGCAAAGAAGCCTGTGTTCTTCAACGTAAAATCTTTTATGCAACTTGACCATTTTTCTACTTAGTCTTTTCTTTACTAAACCATAGCTAAAAGTGTTTTAAACTGAATTCATAAGCTTATGTCTTTCCATCTACCTGTAGAGTCCTTTGTAATTCACACACACACACACACACACACACACACACACACACACACATGCTCCAACTTTATGTTTTCATTGTTGAGCACAGTGATGTTTGGACAAAACTATGCATTTGGCAAAATGTGCCTGTATTGATTTTGCATATTTTATTAAGACATTATGTTTTTCTCTTCTAAATCTTAGGTCTCCTTTAACACCGATCATTGGCTTCCTTTCAGAGTGATCCTATTGTTTGAATCAACTTTGTGTAAAGATATGAGTTTATATCTAATAAATTATTCTGTTGGCCAAAAACCATAAGGGATCTCCAAGGAAGTCATTAGATTTTAAAGAAAAGCATTGTCATAAACTGTTTTCAAGTTGAAATAAAAATAACTTCACAGCGAATCACATGTGTGAAGCAGGGTGTTTTGGATAAATTTCCTCTATCTCAAAGCCTGAAACCTCTTCAAAAGTTCATGTAACTGAACCTATTCTCTTTGTGGTAGCCTAAAATATTTTGTATGTCTGTGGGAATTCTCCAAGAATTAGCTGCATGTATATAGTGAAAGGATTTTCAGTGCACATAACGATTAATTCAAAGTCACTTTAGGTGAAAACAAAACATTGCCCTTTATCTTGTGTGTAATACTGAGCATGTACTCAGAGTTGTCCTACTTATGAATTTACTTTACATGTTGCTCCTTGAATTATCTCTTAGTGCTTTGTTAATTTTCTCATTCAATGAATGCAGACAAGTGTATTGGGGTTTTTCAAAAAATTTCATTAGGAATTACAAACAAATATTTCAAATACAGGTCAAAATTGAAAACTAGTAGTTTTCACATTGCAACTTTCAAGTTCTTTATAACTTCTAACAAGATACTACAGAACTTTTTGTTAACAAGAGTGCCAATATCAACACGTAGTAAGTTTGATGATATAGTAGGAAAATTCTTCTTGACAATTTCCAGTTCTTAAAACAAAGACACCGTAACTGATTATTTATCTTTCTAGGGCTTCCCAGATCCTGAGCTCCTAATATGACATCTTGTCCCACCAACAAATATTAACCTAAAATCCAAGTATTTATGTTTAACATAAATTATATGAGGGGTTGGCATTTTATGAAGCTCGGTATCTTCTCTTTCATGAATTAACACCCAGTAACTTTTGGTTTTCAATTCCTCTTGGCCATTATTTTATGGAAATAAGTGCAGTCTGTTAAGAGCTTTCTTTACAGTCTCATGGTTTGGTAAGCAAAGGTTGTTACAACAGAGAACAGCTTTTTATACAGACAAAGAAGAAAGAGAAAATTGTAGATACAGGAAGAGTCTAGTTTTTATTGTTACTCTTGTGGTGGTGGTGGTTGTAACTGAAGCAGTATCAAGCTGATTCAAAAAAGGGGAGAAGAAGATTTACGGCTAGAAATAAATTCTAGAGATTACTCTTCTTATTTGTCTTCTGTTCTCTTTTGACCAAAATTTCTAGAGGATATGATTTTGCTGGTTACCAAGCTGTTCTAGCTAAACGTGTGGTTAGGTGAAATTAGAGATGAATAAATGTAAGACCAATGATAAGAGTGAGTTAAAGAAGTGTACTATTATGGATAGAGATTATTGAGAAGGACACTGTATTTTTCTTGTTACAGGATAATGTTTTCGAATTTAGCAATATGCTAGTCTTCTGCCATATTGAATGATTCTAAAATAGATACACATTCAAAACACATCAAAATGTGTACTTAGACTTTTGGCGCAATAATGATTTAATAATATAAATAAGTATTGTAAACCTTATGGCCTCATGGCCTTAAAACTTTAGAAGTAAGCAACTATTCCTTTTTCAGATACTCATGTAATCAAGCAACTTGACAAAATAAGTTACATTTTTACCTATGAAACATTTGTGCTAACGATTATTCTTCACTACTCACACCAAATTTGAACATCTAGTGCACTCAGAATTTGAGTTGTACATATCGAATACACTAAATAGATTACTGCTTCAAAGAATCCATTAAAATTATAGATCACACACAATATACACATTAGTAACAAAAGCACCTATGGGGTGAATTGTGTTTACTTGTATTGGAATAAATTACAATATCTAAAGAAATATTCCTAATGATATCCTTTAAGAGTATACTGTTAAAAACAAGTTAACATGAAAAATAAATGAGCTAGAAAAGCCATTATTTTAAATTACTTCGGTTTTCAAATGCTACATAAGAAATGCTGGCCTAACAATTAATATGTACATGTTTCTTTTTTCACATAGTTTAAAAGAGCAGAAATTTGAATTTAATGTACATAACTAAAGTTGGGCATTTTAACTATTTTGATATTTTGAATAGAATCCTATAAACATGACAGAAAAGAAGCAATTTAATGTTTTAATTCAGAGCACAATATTTGGCACCAACCTATTTAAGTTCAAGTCCTGACACTGCCACTTTCTACCAGAGTGTCTTTGTAAAATTGGATAATAAAATAATTTAAGCCAAAATGTATTACAAGAAAGAAATTTGACATAAAGTACTTAGAACAGTGATGTACACTAAACTCTATGAAAGTGTTTGCTATTATTTTTGTTGGTACTTTTTTTGTAACATTTCCATGCTTAGTTTTCAGTTTTATATTCGACTTTTAAAAATGTGCAACTTAAACCACCCCAAAATATTACCTGTGTTGCTGAGATGTGCTGTTAACATTAGCTTGGTAACTATTCTCCAAACTCAAATAGTATCCATTCAGATTGTAATGTGTCACCATTAGTTCACTAGGGAGCTGTTTGAAAAGAACATACCACTGTTTGAAGAGAAATACCACTGTTCACGAACCTTTGCTCATAAATGTAAACAGCAGCACCCTAGTATAGCTCTGTCTGTTAAAGAACCAGGGCTGAATTACCTCTTACATGAACAGACCGTGAATTCAAGCTTACTAATCCATTCTAATGAGGGCTCTATCCTCATTAGTTAAAAAGGAATAAGATATAACAGCACCCACAGATCTAAATAGCATTTTAAATTCTTTATAAATCCAATTTTTATCAATGTGTATGTTAAATCTAGATTGACTTGCTGAACATAACAAAAAGATACATGAGTATGACATGGATTATAAATCCTGAAAGCCCATTTGTTTTGCTTCTCCTCCCTTTTTAATAGCCTTTATAGGATTTCTACAGTCGTGTCTTTCTTATTGCTACCGTACATATATTAAACTTTCATGAATCACTTACATGCCGAAGAGGCACTGCTTTGTAATTTAAGTAAAGCTTTAGAATGAAGAGTGGCATATTAGTATAATTGTTCTATGTAATGCGGTGCAGGGTAATTGGTAAAACTCACTCAAAGATTTTCATATAATCCAATCAAGATTTATTAGGTTTGTGCAAAAGTCATCGCAGCTTTTGCCGTTACTTTCAAGGGCAAAAAATTGCAATCGCTGTTGCACCAACCTAATACTAAAATACTATTGGTCCATTTACACTATCCTTTATATTATTCCTCATGCCTACAGAGTTTTAAGCTTATACTTCTTCCTCTCTTTCTACTAAAGCATTCTAAAATCAGGTGGCCTATTTGTTTGGTCAAAGATTTGACAACCAACTAACGTTTTACAGAGAATCTTCTACTAATCCTCTCTGCAAATGAGGAAAAAAACATAAAATTCATAAGTAATACATTTTTATAGCACTATTTTTAAAGCTATATATTTAGTTCACAGAACTGTCTTATTATCAAATTATGCCTATACTTTTATTGGTATAGTAAATGTGAAAAGTGATAGTAGACAATTTTTTCGATAATGTTCTTCACAGAAAAGAAAGAAAAATAAAAATCAAAAATCTCTGACAATTATCTAGGTCAGTTTACTCATTTTTTTACTTATAAGACTGTGATATCTTACTGCTGTAGGTGAAGTAGAAAATTAATAAGTTTTTGCATACTGTAAATGTTCTCAATTGGTATGCTGAAGTTCACTGCTGTTTCAAAACCTTTTCCAGCTGACCTACGGATTTTGACAAACTAGAGTTTAAACTGAGGAAGACAAAAAATGCATTTGTAGAGAAATTTTAATATTATTTCAGGTATGAATCTAGTCATGCACAGTCACCTCAATTTGGGTCCAAACAAATAGTGCATTTTTAGTAATAGAAGCAAGAACATTGCCTCATGTGCACATATTGAGTGTGTAATCAGGTTAGTAAAAATTCAAGCAGCTACTCAATGCTGAAGTGACTGAATAAAGAGTGTAATATCTCTGTACAGCAAAGGAAACAGTCAACAGAGTTAAGAGGCAGCCTATAGGATGGGAGAAAATAGTTTCAAATGATACTACTTATAAGGAGTTAATATCCAAAATGTATAAGGAACCCAAACAATTTAATAGCAAGAAAACAACCTGATTTTTTAAAAAAATGGGTAAAGGACACACATAGACATTTTTTCAAAGTAAGACATACCAGTTGTCAACAAGTATATTTTAAAATGCTCAATATCACTAATTATCAAGGAAATACAAATTGAAACCATAATGAGGTATCACCTCACACTTGTTAGAATGACTACTATCAAAAACAAAAGATAAGTGTTTACAAGCACAGCACGTGGAGAAGAGAAAACCTATTTACACTGTTCGTGAGAATGCAAATTATTTCAGCCCTTATGAAAAGCAGTATGGAAGTTCCTCACAATATTAAAATTAGAACTACCATATTAACCCAGCAATCACACTTCTGGGTATATATCTAAAGGAAATGAAATCGATATGTTAGCTGAGTATGGTGGCTGAAAACCATAAGTCCAGAACTTTGGGCAGCTGAGGTGGAAGAATTGCTTGACGCCAGGAGTTTGAGACCAGCCTGGGAAGCATAGCAAGATTCTGTCTCTAGAAAAAGAAAAACTCAAAAATAGTCAAGCAGGGTGGCATGAACCTGTAGTGTTAGCTTCTGGGAAGATTGAGTCTCAAGCATCCCCTGAGATCAGGAATTTGAGGCTGCAGGAGCTATGTTCATACTACTGTACCCCAACCTGGGTAATAGAGTGAGACCCTGTCTCTAAAAAGTAATTATGTCAAAAAGAGATCTGCATTCTCACATTCAAATATTCATTGCAGCATTATTCGCAATAACCAGGATATGGAGTCAATTTTAAATGTCTTCACCACAAAAAATAATTAAATGAGGTGATCAATGTGTTAGCTTGACTTAAACCATTTCTCAATGTAGATGTATAGCAAAACATTATATTATGCACATAAACATATACAACTTCTACTTGCCCATTAAAAAATAAAACAGTGAAAAATCTGTAGATATATTTATAGAAGCTGAAAGATGAATTATTTAATTATAATATTTTTTGTCTTTTTGTAAATAAATTTGTTCAATAATACTACATTCATACAATGATGTTAACATTTCATAGGATATCATTTCTATAAATGATTAGAGTATCATTGTTCTAATCCATGCATGTGCATGTGTATGTGCATGTCTTAAGGCAACCACAAAATAATTCTACACATAATACTCAAATACATACATATAGACTAATTGCTATTCATATATTAGGGTGCTAAAACACACAGATACAAAGGAGGATAGGCGAAAAGTTACACACAGGTCATGGTTTGCATCTCAGAAAGCACAGCAGGATTAAGGCATTCACACTGCTCTGTAGATATAGGTGTAGACAATAACAATATTTATTCTAGGTGTGTATTACGGGGATTATAGTTTCTTTAAAACATTGGCTAAGTTTATTCTCTAGACTGGGTGAAGAGAGATATGAATATGTGTCATTCATTGAAATGTGTCAGGGTCTAACTGCCAGATGAAAACAGAAAATTAAATGTTAATTCTTGTTTTTCTAATTTTAAAGTAAATAAATGAACAAACCTGGCTGTCATCCAGGAATATATAAGCTAAAAATACAAGTGGAAGCAGAATCTGGAAAAACCAGTTTAACTTCCCATTCTCTATTACCACCCCCACTATACACACACATAAGCATTTGCACACAGACTGATGAACAAACAAAACCCACAAACATAAACACACATCTGTATAAAGAGCCTCCAACCTTTGCAACCTGAAAAAGTTGTAAGAAAAAGGGGAAAAGATGCTCAAATCACTGTCAACAGGCATGCAGTTTCTGCCCCAACCCCAAGATTATATCCACTTCCTAGATAACCAGCCCTCCAGGAAATTTGGGGAATTAAGGAAAGAAAAGACCTATATCCTGTTTTCTTTCTGGAATTCTGGGCAGTGGCAGCCTCTCAGGCTTTCCCTATATTACGATGGCATGAAATCAACAGAGCAGACATGGCTGTGTGGCAGACTAGTGTGTCAGAGTGGCAATGTGTGACTTTCAAGAAGCACTATCGAGTTTCCGGTCATCTTCTGAGAAGAAGAGTGAGTGACCATATTTTCAGATGTTACCAAGGGTAACATACAGAAATAACTGCCAAAGTAGCTGGCATATTTGAGTTGCACTGTGATTGTGCAAGAGTAGGCCCCAAGAGATGCAGAATGAAAATTAAAATGGATGATAAGATGAGGATGAACATATTTCAGTATTAATTGTATAGTAAGATAAGGAGAGATGAGACTTACATACAATTTAATTGTTTTTGTTTTTGCTTTTTTTTTTTTTTATCTCAGGTGACGTAAGTTTGGAAAGATGTTGCTCAAAGACCAGACACATGTATCTGAATGTATAACACCAACCCAGGGAAAAGGACAGAGGGGAAAATAAATTTAGAATTTCTTACCTCAGATTAAATGTTTCAAACTGAAAGGAAATACTGTTTTTTGTTTTGTTTTTGTACTACCTATATTAATTATATTTAATTTTAAAACACAGATGAGAAACCAAAATTAGGTAATTTTTTATATTTTAAGTTTATTTATGGAAAACTGGAATTGGGAGAAAAAGTCAGAAAACCAATATTCATATTAAAAGAGGCTACTCAGCAATAAATCTTTAGAAGTATAATCAAAAAATTTAAACACAGGTGTGTCATTAATTATGTTATACATTCTGCTGTTTAGCTTATAAATTATAAGCAAAACAATATTAATGGGGCACTAAAAACTACAAATAAATAACATGAAAATATGTTTAAAAATAAAATTATCTGATTAGAATTAATTTGCAGGGACTGTATAATGTGAAAAAACGTTTTAAATGTCTAGAAGCTATTTTATTGAGTTCAGTTCTAAATTTTCAGATCCCCCTTTTGGTTACTTTTTATTAGAGGGGGGCACATAATCAACCATTATTTTATCTGATTAATTGTTTTACTTGTCATTGATCACATTGCTAATTATTTGCATTTCAACAAGTTTAGGGCATTTAGTTAAAGACCAGTTGCACAGCAAGATTTAAAACTCTAGACAGCATACCTTAGAGCACCCTAAAAAGAGCATTACCTCCAGAGTTTTGTCATTCACTGCTAAACAAGGAGCCCAGCATGCCTGGATGATGTCAAGAGAAGAGAACCCAACCCAATATGACACATTAAGAACCACATATAAGGAGACAACTGAAATATCTATGTTTTCCGTGATAATTTTCATCATGTTAATAATTCCGAGATATATTTAGATCTATAAGTATAATATTCTTCTTTGAGAAGCTAATATTTAAATTCAATGATATGCCACATAGTTTAACCATAGTCAATAGGCGCAATAGAACTTTTCTATCGTGATTCAAGAACCCATTTCCTTTCTTCTTCCAGAAAGCCAGAAGACTGGCTGTCCAGAGTTTAGATCATTAAGTAGTGACTTGGGAAGATGTTATAGAAAATCCAAATGTACACATTAATAATGAGACTAAGTATATGTTTCAGTCTCTTGCAGTAATAAGCCATATTTGTTTATAACAGATTCTATGATTGGTTTATTATTTCCAGATGAATGGAACAGCCACCATCACTTAGATGAAAGGAAAGTCTGCAACTCCACGTGTGGAAGAATGAAAAGTCATGAGAGATAAGGGAAAATATTTGGTGAAGGTAGTAGAAGGTATTCTAAAATTCAGCCTATTATAATAGAACCTTAATTTTTGTCCACTTTCCCAGAAGATTTAGAATAGCATTAGCAGCACATTTTTTACAGCAACACATCTTCATGAACTCATGGATGATGTTTGTAGTAAAGTGACTACTTCTAATGCTAGCAAATAAGCGGATATATTTCAAGGAAGGACACAAAATCTAACACCTTCTTCAACAAAATTTTTTTCTGAGATTAAAAGGATTATGACCAGAATATTTTCATAACCCATTATATAGCTGCTGGTATTACTCTGTTTTCACACTGCTATAAGGAACTGCCTGAGACTAAATAATTTATAAAGAAAAGAAGTTTAATTGATTCACAGTTTCACATGACTGGGAAGGCCTCAGGAAATTTACAATCATGGCAGAAGGGAAAATAGGCATGTCTTACATGGAGGCAGGTAAGGCAGGGGTGGGTGGAACCTGCCACTTATAAAACCATCAGAGTTCGTGAGAACCCATTCACTATCATAAGAATAGCATGGGGGAAACTGCCCCCATGATCCAATCACCACCCACCAGGTCCCTCCCTCCACAGGTGGGGATTGCAATTCAGATTTCAATTTGAGGTAACATTTGAGTGAGGACATGGCCAAACAATATCACTGTTTATATAGTCAATCTGAAGGTTTCTGGAGGGTCACTTACATTAGACCCAAATTTTGTGCCTTTCTCCTAGAACCTTTCAATCACTCCCTGGAATCATCTTTCTGTATATCTATTCTGTCTTCCAAAATACTTATTTTGTTAGATATTGTGGGTTACTAGGGAAATATAAGCTGGACATATTTTCTTTCATTCTGCACAGATTTGGCCAATTTATCTGATTTTACTAGGTGAACATGTTATTTTTACCAGATTATATCTCCTGGATTTTAGAGTTTGATATATTGCAGAGGTTTTCATCATCTTATGTGTGTCTTAATTTGACCCAAAATCTTGTGGCTTTCTAATAGAATCCTTGAACCCAATGAACCCATCCTTATGTTTTATAAGAGATTGCTTTATAAAAATATCAGTCAGTGTGGTTTGTGTAGTATAATATGATGCCAAAATACTTCTCTTTCATAAACTTATAAATAAAAATGTTTTCAGAATTACCCATCATAGGAGGTTCATGGAGAAACCTTAATAAAGACCTACTCAGTTTCAAGATAATTAAGTGTATTCAATACATGAAGCCTAGTTAAATTATATAAAAGTAATTCGGTTTCAGAATATATTGGAATCCACTTTCTGTACTAGCCAATGGATCCTAAGAATGATTTTAATTTTATTTTGATGGATAGATTTGAATAGCCCTCTCTTTATACTCTGCTTGGAGAAGTTTCTTAGTATCAGAGAAGTAAAAAACTAAAGACCTCTTATCAAATCAATGTGTATCTACAAGGAAACTAATTACTTGCTACTCTTCTGATTTAAAATTGAGGAAAAATCATATGATGGGGCTATTAAAATGCTGACTCATTGATGTTCAAGGGTATTTGGTTCTACCATGTGAATTTGTATAACACTTGATATCCATATCAATTGTAACATTAAGTAAATGAAAACACACTGTCAGAGTAAAATCTTTGCTTCAGGTGGCACTAAATAGAATATACTGAGGTTTCAAACCATTGGCAAACAATATTGATTGTTTTCCTCATAGCCCATAGGAATTATACAAATTATACTCTTCCACAGTAAGCCTTCTTACCAGAGAATATTCTATTACAAGGACAGCACAAAATTTTCTTAAAAAGTGTTTATAATGTGTCTGAGACCTCCTTTGACTTCTACCTTAGTAGGATAATCAAGTAACTTAGTCAATAATTTGAGATGATAATTCAGATTTCTAAGGGTTTTGCTCCTATTATCTTACCCACGTTGTTGAAACATGAATGAGGCTAAGGCCTAGTCTTCAATTTTATACAGAAGTAATTGGTTTAATTAGACTTAGAGGACAGGTTTACCAGTAATGGTTATCGCCTAACTGATAATGACATTAATTTTGAGTGCTAATTTTCTAGCATGCATTCTACAATTTCATGTATTTATTTTAGTTATTCCAAATCAATGATTTTTCATGCTAATTTAAATTTTTTTTTAATTTTTATTATACTTTAAGTTCTAGGGTACATGTGCATAACGTGCAGGTTTGTTACATATGTATACATGTGCCATGTTGGTGTGCTGCACCCATCAACTCGTCAGCACCCATCAATTCATCATTTATATCAGGTATAACTCCCCAGTGCAATCCCTCCCCCCTCCCCCCTCCCCATGATAGGTCCCAGTGTGTGATGTTCCCCTTCCCGAGTCCAAGTGAACTCATTGTTCAGTTCCCACCTATGAGTGAGAATATGCGGTGTTTGGTTTTCTCTTCTTGTGATAGTTTGCTAAGAATGATGGTTTCCAGCAGCATCCATGTCCCTACAAAGGACGCAAACTCATCCTTTTTTATGGCTGCATAGTATTCCATGGTGTATATGTGCCACATTTTCTTAATCCAGTCTGTCACTGATGGACATTTGGGTTGATTCCAAGTCTTTGCTATTGTGAATAGTGCTGCAATAAACATACGTGTGCATGTATCCTTGTAGTAGAATAATTTATAATCCTTTGGTATATACCCAGTAGTGGGATGGCTGGGTCATATGGTACATCTAGTTCTAGATCCTTGAGGAATTGCCATACTGTTTTCCATAATGGTTGAACTAGTTTACAATCCCACCAACAGTGTAAAAGTGTTCCTATTTCTCCACATCCTCTCCAACACCTGTTGTTTCCTGATTTTTTAATGATTGCCATTCTAACTGGTGTGAGATGGTATCTCATTGTGGTTTTGATTTGCATTTCTCTGATGGCGAGTGATGATGAGCATTTTTTCATGTGTCTGTTGGCTGTATGAATGTCTTCTTTTGAGAAATGTCTGTTCATATCCTTTCCCCACTTTTGGATGGGGTTGTTTGTTTTTTTCTTGTATATTTGTTTGAGTTCTTTGTAGATTCTGGAAATTAGCCCTTTGTCAGATGAGTAGATTGCAAAAATTTTCTCCCATTCTGTAGGTTGCCTGTTCACTCTGAT
>NC_045435.1:19818307-19843307 GCF_002776525.5 Piliocolobus tephrosceles
AATGTTGAACCAGCCTTGCATCCCAGGGATGAAGCCCACTTGATCATGGTGGATAAGCTTTTTGATGTGCTGCTGAATCCGGTTTGCCAGTATTTTATTGAGGATTTTTGCATCGATGTTCATCAGGGAGATTGGTCTAAAATTCTCTTTTTTTGTTGTGTCTCTGCCAGGCTTTGGTATCAGGATGATGCTGGCCTCATAAAATGAGTTAGGGAGGATTCCCTCTTTTTCTATTGATTGGAATAGTTTCAGAAGGAATGGTACCAGCTCCTCCTTGTACCTCTGGTAGAATTCAGCTGTGAATCCATCTGGTCCGGGGCTTTTTTTTGGTGGGTAGGCTATTAATTGTTGCCTCAATTTCAGAGGCTGCTATTGGTCTATTCAGGGATTCAACTTCTTCCTGGTTTAGTCTTGGAAGAGTGTACGCGTCCAGGAAATTATCCATTTCTTCTAGATTTTCTAGTTGATTTGCGTAGAGGTGTTTATAGTATTCTCTGATGGTAGTTTGTATTTCTGTGGGGTCGGTGGTGATATCCCCTTTATCATTTTTTATTGCGTCCATTTGATTCCTCTCTCTTTTCTTCTTTATTAGCCTTGCTAGCGGTCTGTCAATTTTGTTGATCTTTTCAAAAAACCAACTCCTGGAATCATTGATTTTTTGGAGGGTTTTTTGTGTCTCTATCTCCTTCAGTTCTGCTCTGATCTTAGTTATTTCTTGCCTTCTGCTAGCTTTTGAATGTTTTTGCTCTTGCCTCTCTAGTTCTTTTAATTGTGATGTTAGAGTGTCAATTTTAGATCTTTCCTGCTTTCTCTTGTGGGCATTTAGTGCTATAAATTTCCCTCTACACACTGCTTTAAATGTGTCCCAGAGTTTCTGGTATGTTGTATCTTTGTTCTCATTGGTTTCAAAGAACATCTTTATTTCTGCTTTCATTTTGTTATGTACCCAGTAGTCATTCAGGAGCAGGTTGTTCAGTTTCCAGGTACTTGAGCGGTTTTGATTGAGTTTCTTAGTCCTGAGTTCTAGTTTGATTGCACTGTGGTCTGAGAGACAGTTTGTTATAATTTCTGTTCTTTTACATTTGCTGAGGAGTGCTTTACTTCCAATTATGTGGTCAATTTTGGAATAAGTGTGATGTGGTGCTGAGAAGAATGTATATTCTGTTGACTTGGGGTGGAGAGTTCTATAGATGTCTATTAGGTCCGCTTGGTGCAGAGATGAGTTCAATTCCTGGATATCCTTGTTAACTTTCTGTCTCGTTGATCTGTCTAATGTTGACAGTGGAGTGTTGAAGTCTCCCATTATTATTGTATGGGAGTCTAAGTCTCTTTGTAAGTCTCTAAGGACTTGCTTTATGAATCTGGGTGCTCCTGTATTGGGTGCATATATATTTAGGATAGTTAGCTCTTCCTGTTGAATTGATCCCTTTACCATTATGTAATGGCCTTCTTTGTCTCTTTTGATCTTTGATGGTTTAAAGTCTGTTTTATCAGAGACTAGGATTGCAACCCCTGCTTTTTTTGTTCTCCATTTGCTTGGTAGATCTTCCTCCATCCCTTTATTTTGAGCCTATGTGTATCTCTGCATGTGAGATGGGTCTCCTGAGTACAGCAGACTGATGGGTCTTGACTCTTTATCCAGTTTGCCAGTCTGTGTCTTTTAATTGGAGCATTTAGTCCATTTACATTTAAGGTTAATATTGTTATGTGTGAACTTGATCCTGCCATTATGATATTAACTGGTTATTTTGCTCATTAGTTGATGCAGTTTCTTCCTAGCCTCGATGGTCTTTACATTTTGGCATATTTTTGCAATGGCTGGTACCGGTTGTTCCTTTCCATGTTTAGGGCTTCCTTCAGGGTCTCTTGTAAGGCAGGCCTGGTGGTGACAAAATCTCTAAGCATTTGCTTATCTGTAAAGAATTTTATTTCTCCTTCACTTATGAAACTTAGTTTGGCTGGATATGAAATTCTGGGTTTAAAATTCTTTTCTTTAAGAATGTTGAATATTGGCCCCCACTCTCTTCTGGCTTGTAGAGTTTCTGCCAAGAGATCTGCTGTAAGTCTGATGGGCTTCCCTTTGTGGGTAACCCGACCTTTCTCTCTGGCTGCCCTTAAGATTTTTTCCTTCATTTCAACTTTGGTGAATCTGGCAATTATGTGTCTTGGAGTTGCTCTTCTGGAGGAGTATCTTTGTGGCGTTCTCTGTATTTCCTGAATTTGAATGTTGGCCTGTCCTGCTAGGTTGGGGAAGTTCTCCTGGATGATATCCTGAAGAGTGTTTTCCAATTTGGTTCCATTTTCCCCCTCACTTTCAGGCACCCCAATCAGACGTAGATTTGGTCTTTTTACATAATCCCATACTTCTTGCAGGCTTTGTTCATTTCTTTTTCTTCTTTTTTCTTTTGGTTTCTCTTCTCGCTTCATTTCATTCATTTGATCCTCAATCGCTGATACTCTTTCTTCCAGTTGATTGAGTTGGTTACTGAAGCTTGTGCATTTGTCACGTATTTCTCGTGTCATGGTTTTCATCTCTGTCATTTCGTTTATGACCTTCTCTGCATTAATTAGTCTAGCTGTCAATTCTTCCACTCTTTTTTCAAGATTTTTAGTTTCTTTGCGCTGGGTACGTAATTCCTCCTTTAGCTCTGAGAGGTTTGATGGACTGAAGCCTTCTTCTCTCATCTCGTCAAAGTCATTCTTTGACCAACTTTGATCTGTTGCTGGCGATGGGCTGTGCTCCTTTGCAGGGGGAGATGTGCTCTTATTTTTTGAATTTCCAGCTTTCTGCCCTGCTTTTTCCCCATCTTTGTGGTTTTATCTGTCTCTGGTCTTTGATGATGGTGACATACTGATGGGGTTTTGGTATAGGTGTCCTTCCTGTTTGATAGTTTTCCTTCTGACAGTCAGGACCCTCAGCTATAGGTCTGTTGGAGATTGCTTGAGGTCCACTCCAGACCCTGTTTGCCTGGGTATCAGCAGCAGAGGTTGCAGAAGATAGAATATTGCTGAACAGTGAGTGCACCTGTCTGATTCTTGCTTTGGAAGCTTCCTCTCAGGGGTGTACTCCACCCTGTGAGGTGTGGGGTGTCAGACTGCCCCTAGTGGGGGATGTCTCCCAGTTAGGCTACTCAGGGGTCAGGGACCCACTTGAGCAGGCAGCCTGCCCCTTCTCAGATCTCAACCTCCATGTTGGGAGATCCACTGCTCTCTTCAAAGCTGTCAGACAGAGTCATTCGGTCTGCACAGGCCTCTGCTGCTTCCCCTGTTATTTTTTAGCTGTACCCAGTCCCCAGAGGTGGAGTCTACAGAGTCAGGCAGGTTTCCTTGAGCTGCTGTGAGCTCCACCCAGTTCGAGCTTCCCAGCGGCTTTGTTTACCTACTTAAGCCTCAGAGATAGCGGGCGCCCCTCCCCCAGCCTCCCTGCTGCCTTGCGGTTAGATTGCCGCAGACTGCTGTGTTAGCAAGGAGGGAGGCTCCGTGGGCGTGGGACCCTCCCAGCCAGGTATGGGATATATTCTGGTGTGCCCGTGTGCTTACAGCGCAGTATTGGGGTGGGAGTTACCCGATTTTCCAGGTGTTGTGTGTCTCAGTTCCCCTGGCTAGGAAAAGGGATTCCCTTCCCCCTTGGACTTCCCAGGTGAGGCGATGCCTCGCCCTGCTTCAGCTCTCGCTGGTCAGGCTGCAGCAGCTGACCAGCACCGATTGTCCAGCACTCCCGAGTGAGATGACCCCAGTACCTCAGTTGAAAATGCAGAAATCACTGGTCTTTTGTGTCGCTCGCGCTGGGAGATAGAGACTGGAGCTGTTCCTATTCGGCCATCTTGCTCCGCCCCGCTAATTTAAATTTTTAACTAGGTCAGTTACAGTACTTTTTTTTTTGTTGTTTTTGAGACGAAATTTCGCTCTGTCGCCCAGGCTGGAGGGCAGTGGTGCAGTATCTGCTCACTGCAAGCTGTGCCTCCCAGGTTCATGCGATTCTCCTGCCTCAGCCTCCTGAGTAGCTGAGACTACAGGCACCCGCCACCACAACCAGCTAATTTTTTATATTTGTAGTAGAGATGGGGTTTCACCGTGTTAATCAGGATGGTCTCGATCTCCTGACCTTATGTTCCACCGGCCTCAGCCTCCCAAAGTGCTGGGATTACAGGCATGAGCCACTGCGCCCGGCCTACAGTACATTTTTTTAAACTTTTATTTTAAATTCACAGGTACATGTGCAGGTTTGTTATTAGGTTGTTGCAAAAGTAACTGCAGTTTTTGCCATTATTTTTAACTCCTATTACTTCTGTGCCAACCTAACACATAGACAGATTTGTGTCATGGGTTTTGTTGTGAAGACTGTTTTATCATCCAGGTACTAAGCCTAGTACCCATTTGTTATTTTTCCTGATCCACTCCCTCCTCCCACACAGCACCTTTCAATGTCCCAGTGTTTGTTGTTTCCCTCTGTGCATCCAGGTGGTCTCATCATTTAGCTTAAACTTATAAGTGAAAGTATGCAGTATTTGGTTTTCTGTTCCTACATTAGTTTGCTAGGGTTCATGACCTTCAGCTCCATCCATGTTCCTGCAAAGGACATGATCTAGATTTTTATGGCTCCTTAGTATTCCACGGTGTATATGTACCACATTTTCTTTACCTAGTCTAACATTAATGGCCATTTAGGTTGATTCTATGTCTTTGCTATTGTGAATAGTGTGGCAATGAATATGCACATGCATGTGTCTTTTTAATAGAACGGTTTATATTCCTGTATTATTCTGTTTTCATTCTGCTGATAGAGACATACCTGAGACTAGGCAATTTACAAAAGAAAGAGATTTAATGCACTCACAGTTCCACATGGCTGGGGAGGTCACACAATCATGGCAGAAGGTGAAAGGAATGTCTCACATGGCAGCAGACAAGAGAAGAGAACTTGTGCAAAGAAATTCCTCCTTATGAAACCATCAGCTCTCGTGAAACTTATTCATTGTCTTGAGAACAGTACAAGAAATATCCACCCCCATAATTAAATTACCTCCAACTGGGTCCCTCCCACAACACATGGGAATTGTGGGAGTTACAATTCAAGATGAAGTTTGAGTGGGAACAGATTCAAACCATATAATTTGCCCCGGCCTCTCCCAAATCTCATGTCCTCACATTTCAAAACCAACCATGCCTTCCTAATGGTCATCCAAAGACTTAACACATTTCAGCATTAACTCAGAAGTCCACAATACAATATCTCATCTAAGACAAAGCAAATCCCTTTCATGAGGATTTGAGCCTGTAAAATCAAAAGCAAGTTAGTTACTTCCTAGACACATTAGGGGTACAGGCATTGGGAAAATACAGCTGTTCCAAATGGGAGAAATTGGCCAAAATAAAGGGGCTACAGGCCCCATGCATGTCTGAAATCCAGCAGGGCACTCAAATCTTAAAGCTCCAAAATGATCTCCTATGACTCCATGTCTCACATCCTGGTCACACTGATGCAAGACACGAGCTCCCACAGCCTTGGGGAGCTCTGACTCTGTGGCTTTGCAGGGTATAGCCCCACAATCAGCTGCTTTCGTGGGCTAGCACTGAGTGTCTATGGCTTTTCCAGGCATACAATGCAAGCTGGATCTGCCATTCTGGGGTCTGGAGAAGAGTGGCCCTTTCCTCACAGCTCCACTAGGTAGTGCCCCAGTAGAGATTCTCTGTGGGGCCTTCAACCCCACATTTCACTTCTACACTGTTTAAGCAGAAGTTCTCCCTAAGGGCCCCACACATGGCAAACTTCTGCCTGTCCATCCAGGAATTTCCATACATCCTCTGAAATCTAGGAGAAAGTTCCCAAATCTCAGTTCTTGACTTCCATGCACCTGCAGGTTAAACAACACATGCAAGTTGCCAAGGCCTGGGGCTTGCACCCTCTGAAGTCATAACTCGAGCTGTACTTGGCATGACTATACCTGTTCAGTCATGGCTAGAGCAGCTTTATCACAGGGCACCAAATCTCTAGGCTGCACACAGCACAGGACCCTGGGCCCAGCCTTTAAAACCATTTTTCCTCCTAGGCCTTCAGGCATGTGATAGGAAGGGCTGCTATAAAGATCTCTGATATGCCCTGGAGAAATTTTCCCCATTCAGCTTCTCATTACTTATGTAAATTTATGCAGCCAACTTGGATTTCTCCTCAGAAAATGGGATTTTCTTTTTTATCACTTGGGTAGGCTGCAAATTGTCTGAACTTTTGTGTTCTGTTTCTCTTTTAAAATTGAATGCCTTTAACCGCGCCCAGGTTACCTCTTGAATGCTAGCTGCTTAGAAATTGCTTCCACCAGATATCCTAAATCATCTCTCTCAAGTTGAAAGTTCCACAGATCTCTAGGGCAGGGGCAAAATGCCACCAGTCTCTTTGCTAAAACATAACAAGAGTCACCTTTGCTCCAGTTCCCAAGAAATTCTTCATCTCCATCTGAGACCCTCAGTCTGGATTTAGTCATCATATAATTATCAATATTTTGTTTAAAGCCATTCAAAAAGTCTCCAAGAAGTTCCAAACTTTCCCACATTTTACTATCTTATTCTGAGCTCTCCAAACTGTTCCAAACTCTGCCTGTTATCCAGTTCCAAAATTGTTTCCATATTTTGGGGTATCTTTTTAGAAGCACCCCAGTCTACTGGTACCAGTTTACAGTATTAGTCTGTTTTCATGCTGCTGATTAAGACATATCTGAGACTGAGCAATTTACAAAAGAAAAAGATTTAATGGACTCACAGATCCACATGGCTGGAGAGGCCTCACAGTCATGACAGAAGGTTAAAGGCATGTCGCACATGGAAGCAGACAAGAAAAGAGAATTTGTGCAGGGGAACTCCCTCTTATAAAATCATCAGATCTTATGAGACGTATTCACTATCACGAAAAACAGCACAGGAAAGATCTGCCTGTATAATTCAAGTATCTCCTACTGGGTCCCTGTCACAACACATGGAAATTGTGGGGGCTGTAATTCAAGATGAGATTTGGGTAGGGACACAGACCAACCGTATCAGTTCTTTTGGATATATACACAGTAATGGGATTGTTGGGTTTAATACTATTTTTGTCTTTAGGTCTTTGAGGAATTTGAAATAATGTACACTCCCACCTATGGTGTATAAGCATTCCTTTCTCTCCACAACTTCATCAGCATCTGTTATGTGTTGACTTTTTAATAATAGCCATTCTGACTGTTGTGATATATTGCATCTTAAACAATTGACAAAATTTCCTTAAGCTTGGAAGTCTATTTCTAATGTTAATACTTGGTACACTGTTTTGCTTATTAGCTAGACTATACATTTTTTTTAATATGATACTGGAGAGAATTTTATAAATAGCCTTTTTAAGCTGTTTATCAAGTATTATTTCCGTATCTAATAATTCTTGAATATTGTGAAGGACTGATTATATCTTGCTAGTCTTTACTATTTATTCATTTCTCCCCATCACATGACTCAGTAGAAGATGAATTAAATGATAAAGGTGAAGCTATCCTAAGTAACACATATCCAATAGATTTCTGAACTCAAATGTGAATTTAAATATATCCTTCTAATTTTAGGTGAAATCTTTGGTGTTGGCGTGAATTTCAGCCTGAGAACAAGATTTAAATTTTAATTGTCCAAGGCTAGTTTTAATTTTATTATTCTGCAAGAAAAAATGCAAAACGTTCTTGAGTGGGATTTCCTGAATGAAGGGCAATTGCTCCAGAAAGTTGAAGGTGTGGTAGGATACTGAAGAGGTACCAAAAAAAACACAGGGATATGATGGGGCTGATTTTGTGACATATTTGTTGTAGAGTTTGGAGGAAAGAAAAAAGTCCAACAATAATTTGAAATTTCTCAGTTTAACAAATAGATTGATGGAATTGCCATCAACTAAGGTAAGAAGCAATGTGAATACAGCCAATCTGGCATGTTATGTTTGAGTTGCTGCTTAGACCTTAAAGTGTATGTTCAGAAAAGACTACTGAATAATTAAGTCAAGAGTTGATAATAAAGGTATGAAGATCATGGGCACATAAATGTAGTTACTGACATGAGAGCAGATACATCACAAAGAGATTGAGTATACATAGAAAATAGGACTAAGGAATAAGCCCTGGACCACCCGATATTAAAAGTTTGTATCCATGCCATGCATATGCAGCTAACCATTTTCTGCATATTACTTCTCTGCAAGGAATGTCTTTGCATTTTCCCTTTGCTGATTAAGGTCATTTTTGAAATTTGTTCTCTCCCCCTTTTTCCTAACCAAGCCTGTACTATCATCTCCATTTTCAGCCTTATTACAAACATATCTAACAGTAGAGAGTGAGCACTTAGTTTTTCTGTTTATATGTTATAGTTATTTCTTATTCATCAATTTTTGCAGCTTGGGATGGATATTTGTAAGGCATCATAAAGAGGGACATTTTGATACAATCATATAACAAAAAAATAATTTTTAAGAAGCAGTCACAATTAGTAAAGAAAAATTTTATCTCCTCGATTTCATGTTGAAGATTTAAAATTATCCTATCACCAAAATAAAGATATATCTTTGACTCTCCAGAATGAGATAACAATTTGTTACACCTTTGATGTTTGTAAGGACTTTATAAACACATGACTGTCATCCAGTTCAACGACTGGAAATAGAGGTGCAAATTCATGTCCTCTTAGTGCCAGCACTGGTAGGAAGTAGTGTGTGGTTATATGAGGATTACAACAAAAACAAGGTGGACAGCACTGGTGGCCCAGAAAAGGGTCAGGTGGTTACAGTCAAAAGGAAAATGCAATTTGGAAGATTTACTGCTTAGAGTATCAAAGGGACTGTGGTGTTCCAATTATCATAGGAATGCCCCCTCAGCTACCAAGACACAAGAGAAGAGTCAGAAGCAAGCATATTAACTATTTGGTTGCTTTATTCCAGTAAGCCAATTCTGTTGTAAGTTTCTTGGTGTCATGAGTGCTAAATATTATTGAGAGAAAGGAAAGTAAGTGGAACAGTTTTAAGAGTTTTATGCTCTTAGATTTATAGCTACCATTCTTCAAAACTTTGAGTTTAAAAATAACTTTGGCCATGCACGGTGGCTCACACCTGTAATCCCAGCACTTTGGGAGGCTGAGGTGGGTGGATCACGAGGTCAGGAGATCGAGACAATCCTGGCTCGGTGGTTTCACATGGTGAAACCCCGTCTCTACTAAAAAAAAAAAAAAAAAAAAAAAAATAGCCGGACTTGATGGTGGGCACCGGCAGTCCCAGCTACTTGGGAGGCTGAGGCAGGAGAATGGTGGGAACCCGGGAGGGGAAGCTTGCAGTGACTGGAGATTGTACCACTGCACTCCAGCCTGCGTGACAGAGCGAGACTCTGTCTCAAATAATGATAATAATAATAATTTTAAGAGTATCTAGATGCTTGTTTTAGGGCTAATTATGCATACTGCTGAAAAAAATGACATATTGATTTAATCTGTAATTAAACATAATATATGCATAAGATTTCTTCCTCAAATTTGCTAATAGTTTTAATATTCTTGATAGTTTATGTGATAATTAAATTTATTACCCGAAACTCTAATTATGTCTTTTGAACTTTTATTTCTAAGTGTTTTATGTCTGCTAACTTTCATTTGTTTTAAACAATTCTTTGCAATGACTCATGCCTGTAATCCCAGCACTTTGGGAGGCCGAGGCGGGCAGATCACTTGAGGCCAGTAGTTTGAGACCAGCCTGCCCAACATGGTGAAACCCCGTCTCCAGTAAAAATACAAAAATTAGTTGGGAGTGGTGGTGGTGCCTGTAGTCCCAGCTACTCGGGGGGTTGAGGCAGGAGAATGGGGTGAACCCGTGAGGCGGAGCTTGCAGTGAACAGAGATCACGCCACCTGCACTCCAGCCTGGGCGACAAAGAGAGACTCTGTCTCAAAAAATAATAATAAAAATAAATAAATAATAATTTTAAGAGTATCTAGATGCTTGTTTTAGAGATAGTTATGCATAGCGCTGAAAATAAATCGTACACATAATAATGAGACTTGTTGCCATAGGAAATACAGGGAAAGTGACAGTTGCTTTTTAGAAGCAGTTGCTATTCTTCTAATAGAAGATAAAATAACAAAGTATTTCTACTCCAAATATTTAGAAATAAGTTAAATTGAAGATAATGTTATAAGTAAAATTTAAATGTCACAAATAGCAATTATTTATAATTACAATGTAAAAATATATTAAGAATATTTTATGAGTGATATTAAAAATAAAAGGTATTACATTCTTGCTATAAGTAGAAATACAATATTACTGATACACACACAGACACAAACACACACACACAAATATATATAAAAAACAATATTTTTCTAATTTGAGAATTATTTTTAGGACAATCTCTAAATATAGTTAAATTAAATTGAGGTTGCATTATACTAATTTAGATTTGAAATAAGGTTTGATTACTTATTTTTAAAATATCAATATATTTTTAAATATCTTATTGTCAATCTTCTAATTTCTATTCGCCAAATAAATAAAAAAAATTTATCTATCAATATGTAAATATTAGACTTTAGCTTGAACATTTATGTTATACTAACCTATAATATAAAATTATGTTAATTTAAAATAATTTTTGGTATGATGTAATATCATTAATTTTTCAAAGAGTAATTGTTCAAACATTATTATAGCTCAATTTTCTATAGATTCAAGTAATTATTTTTATAAAAAGAATGTTTTTAATTGAAGAATCCCTTAAAATATTATTACATTTTAAGACTAAAGATATAGTTTTCCTATCTTCTTTACAGAAGACACTGCGCTTCTTGTGCTCATAATTTAGAGTTATCTCAACAGGGTTTACATTTGTATAGATTAGTGGGATGGAAAAAGGCTTGTTCTGCCTTGGAGAATATCTTGA
The DNA here is from genome assembly GCF_002776525.5 of Piliocolobus tephrosceles. Lineage (NCBI taxonomy): Eukaryota > Metazoa > Chordata > Mammalia > Primates > Cercopithecidae > Piliocolobus > Piliocolobus tephrosceles. Next base: position 19,829,229 of record NC_045435.1, read on the forward strand.
ACATGGGCATATAAAGGGATTATTATTATCATTTCATTATGTACAATCTTATCACATAAAAACTTATACTTTAAAAGTGTTCCTCAATTTAAATCACTATTTAAACCATGAATCAAGAATATGAGATTTAGTGTTTTCTCATAAAGTAGGAATTTACATTTGATATCCATTGTAATAATGAGTCTTTGTAAATTCTGTGTACTTAGGAGTGTATTATACACCTTAGAACTATTTACTGGTCTTAAAATGACCAATTGACATCAGCAAGATGGTAGAATAGAGGATCCTTCACCAAGACTCTTTCCACAAAAATATTCAAGGACAAGAAATCTATGCTGAGTTTACCAGAACCCAGGGAAGAGACGGCAGAACCTCCAGGCCCACAGAATTGAGAGAATCCATGACTGGTGAGAAAAATGATAGTTTCAGACTGTCCCTTCCCCCTCAAGCTAGCATAATGTCACATGCAGAAAATTTCTGTAGGCCTAATGCTTCCAAGGTGAGAGGAGGGAATTAGAAGTTCATGTTTAATATTTCCATTGGTATGCAAAAATTTTTAGAAAGTCCACTCTGGTTCTGTACCACAGGAACCACTGGGAGTGCCCGGAGGGCTGAACCACCTGGGGTTAAACACCAAACACTGACTGGTGCACAAATCTTGATGTCTAATATGTACTCTGATCAGTGTTGATATCACTCAAAAGAGACTCCTCAGGGCCATAATTTTGCAAGGGGCACAAGTTGTGAGAAGGACTGAATTCCTAACCAGATTTTGCACAAAGCCCAGGAGCTTATGTTGATACCTCCCCTGATGCAAAAACAACTAAGAAGTTGGTATTAACTTCTGGTTTCTGCTTAAGTCTTCCTCAGACTAGGAAACAATGACATAGCAGCAATATAGTTCAGAAACTAATTTCAGATGCTCATTATAAGTCTCCTCCAAACCAAAAAACAATTACAGGGAAGCAATTAAGGTCAAAAGCAGAATTTAAGATTCATTTTTAGCTACAAGTCTTCCCCAGACCAGGAAACAATGGAAGTGCAATCAGTTAGCTCCGGTGCAGTGCTTTGGTTCTCATGACCACCAAAAGTTCTTCCCAGGGTGACAAGAAACAGGTCAGCATTTATATTCCAATTGTAAGTAGTAAAAATCTAATGCCATCATAAAACCCCTGCAAAAACTGGGAGAGGTAGATATCTCCTCAGATATGCAGGTATCAATATAAAGATAAAAATATTGTAAAAACTCAGGAAAATATGACAGTAAAAGAAACAAAGAGTGTCGAGCAACGGAACTAGAAAAATAGATCTACAAGAGGTTACAGAATTCAGAATAATCTTTAAAAAGTTGAAAATCAGAAGAAAATGTAAATTGAAAATCTAAAACATCCAAAGAACAATTTGATAAATTGGACAATGAAATACAAACAGTAAAAACACAGAAATCCTAGACACAAAAAATAAAATAACTGAATTGAAAAACTCATTAGAAAGCTTCAACTACACACTTGAACGAACAGAGGTACGAATTAACATTCTTGAAGACAGAACATATAAAATTAGCAAATCAGAGGAGCAGAAAGGAAAAATAATGAATTAATAAAAATTAAGAAGTCCTATGATAATTATGCAACACTCTCAAGCTAACTAACTCCACAAGTCAGGAATTCCCAAAGTAGATAGGCAAGAAAAAGGCCTAGAAACCATATTTAAGAAAAAAAAAGCTAAAAATTTCTTAATTCTGCAGAGATATACCACCATGTAAGTACAGGAAGGTGGGGGGTCACCAACCAAATACAGCTCAAAGATAAAATTCTCAAGGCAAATTATAATCAAATTAGCAAAAATGAAAGACATGAAATAAATCAGCAAGAGAAAAAAATACATTACATTCAGTGGAACCCCAATACAGCCTTCAGCAGATTTCTCAGCAGAAATCCTGCAGTCCAGGAATGAGCGGGATTCTTTGTCTAAAATGCTGAAGTAAAAATACTGGCAACCAAGAATACCGTACCTAGCAAAGATCTTCTTTAGACATGAAAGAGAGATAAATGAATGGCAAGCCTCATGCAAAGCAAGAATCCATAATAAAGTCACTAAAAATAAATAACACAGGATCAAAATATACTACTAAAGAAAATTACTTAACTACAAAGGAATGGAATGGGAGAAGAAAAAGGAAGGAATGATATATAAAACAACCAGAGAACCACAAAATTTCAGTAGTAAATCCTTACATATCAATAATAACTTTAAACATAAATGGACTGCATTCTTCAATTAAAAGACATATATGAGCTAAACAGATAGTAAAATGAGACCCAGCAGCATGGCTGACTAGAAATGTCTATCATTTATCATCCCTCACAAGAAAGGAACAGGCAATAAATAAACAGCTATGACTTGACTAGAGTATCAGAGGAATAGTGCTGGATTGCAGTGGAAGAGTGAAAATGTACCTGTGGTTATTGGAAGTCTAAGAGAGCAGCATGGAGGAGCTTAGCTTCTGTACCTGTGTCTCTCTCACCCAAATTGGGTCACTTGAAGTCAGGAGGGACATTCCATGGCAGGAAAAAGGTAAACAGAAGACCCCCACAAGCCTCCAATACCCCTACAAATACTTACTATACTTAAAACAGAAGAGTCTGAAAGTCCCCACTGACCTGAATCCAGTTTGGAGAATTGCCAGGGACTACACAATATTTTCTGGGATTAATAGCACAGCTATGCACTCCCTGTCCCACCTCCAGGGAGCCAATCTGCTTTAGCATGGCCCCATCTTAAATCTTGAGCCATCTCTGGAGTGCATGCTGCTCTGGGGGCCAGCAACCAACACACCTTTACGGCACTAAGGCTTCATTTTTATTATGTCAGACTAACACCGATTTCTGAATGTCCCAACTCCAGCCATGTGGAGCTTGAGCCCAGGATTGGCTGCAACTCTGGTCCTGCACAGCAAAGAAACCAATCCCTGCTATGAATACCAATCACTGCTATAATTTTGGCAAATAATATTCCACGCAAATGAAGATGTATATATATAAACCAATCACTGCTATAATTTTGGCAAATAATATTCCATGCAAATGAAGACATAGATAAACAAATTCAGTAGGTTTGCAGGACACAAAATTAATATACAGAAATTAATAATACTTCTATACATGAAAAACCAACAAACTAAAAAGGAAATCATTAAGGCAACCCAATTTATTATAGCCACAAAGAATAAAATAAAAGATCTAGGAATAAAGTTAACCAAAGAGTTGAAAGAACTCTACAAGGAAAAGAAAAACAAAAAACAACAACAAAAAAAAACACACACTGATGAAAGAAAAAAAAGGATACAAAGAAATGAAAAGACATTTCTTGCTCATGGATCAGAAAAATTAATATTGTTAAAATGACAATACTACCCAAGTGATCTGTAAATTCAACACATTCTCAATCATAACACTAATGACATTCTTCACAAGAATAGATAAAATAATTCTATACTTTGTATGGAACCAAAAAAGACCCAGAATTCCCAAAGCTATCCTGAGTAAAAAGAACAAAGCTGGAGGTGTCAAACTACAAGACTTCAAAATATATTAAATGCTGTAGTAATAAATACAGCATGACATTGGCATAAAAATTGACACATAGACTGATGAAACAAAAGACACATAACATAATCTAATTAATTAATTGATTATATAAATTTATATTTATAGTCAACTAATTTTAACAAAGGTACCAATCATATTTGTGAGGAAATGACAGTCTCTTCAATAAATAATGTTAGAAAAACTGGGTATCCATATGCAGAAGAGTGAAACTAGACCCCCACCTCCCACTCTATACAAAAATCTGATCAAAATTAATGAAAGAACTAAATATAAGATCTCAAATGATTAAACTACTATAAAACTACTAGAAACAAATATAGGGGAAGCACTTAAGAAGTTTGTTCTAGGCAAAGATTTTATCAATAAGATCTTAAGTCCAGGCCCGGTGGCTCACTCCTGTAATGCCAGCACTTTGGGAGGCCGAGGTGGGTGATCAGCTGAGGTCAGGAGTTTGAGACCAGCCTCAACATGGAGAAACCCTGTCTCTACTAAAAACACAAAATTAGCCAGGTGTAGTGGTGCACGTCTGTAATCCCAGCTACTCGGGAGGCTGAGGCAGGATAATTGCTTGAACCTGGGAGGCAGAGGTTGCAATGAGCTGAGATCGTGCCATTGCATGCCATTCTGGGCAACAAGAGCGAAACTCCGTCCAAAAAAAAAAAAGAAAAAGAAAACATAAAAGCACAGGCAGTAAAAGCAAAAATGAACAAATTGAATTGTAGTAAACTAAAAAACTTCTGCACAGAAAGAAAACCTCAACATTGTGAAAAGACAGCCTACACACTGGGATAAAATATTTTCAAACTTGTCTTCTGATCAGGGCTAAAATTCAGAATATACAAAGGATTCAAAGATCTCAATAGGAAAGAAAAAAATAATCCAATATAAAAATGGCCAAATGATATGAAGAGACATTTCTCAAAAGATGACATACAAATGGCCAACAGGCATATGAAAAAATGCTCAACATAACTAATCAGGAAAATGAAAATCAAAGCCACAATGAGATAGCATCTCATCTCAGTTAGGATGGCGATCATAAATATACATATATATCCTGGAAGGAATGTGGAAAAAATAGAACAATGTTGATAGAAATGTAAACTCCACCCACTATGGAGAACTCTATGGAATTTTCACAAATAAATAAAAATTTAACTTCTATATGATCCAGAAATCCCACTACTAGGAATCCATCCAAAGAAAATCATTAGATTGAAGAAACATCTCCACTCCCATGTTTATTGCAACACTATTCACAATAGCCAAAATAGTGAATCAAATTAAGTGTTTATCAATGGCTGAATGAATAAGGAAAACATGATATATACACATACCTTAAAAAGGAAAAAAATCTTGTCACTGTCAGGAACATAAATCGAAGCGGAGGATATTATGTAAAGTGTAATAAGCCAGGAATTAAAAGATAAACATGGCATGGTCTCACTTTTATTTAACAGCTACAATACATTAATCTCATAGAAATAAAAAGTAGAACACACGACAATACGATCTGGGAAGGATAGGGGTAAAGGTGGGATTGGAAGAGAATTGCTAAAGGATACAAAATTACAGCAAGACAGTAGGAATAAAATAAAAAAAGGAGAATATTGAAATGTCCCCAACACAAAGAAATATCAAATATTTGAGGTATTTAATATGCAAATTTCTCTATATGATCACTATGCAATGTATACATTGAAATATTGTCATGTACCCCACAAATATATACAATTATTATTTGTCAATTAAAAATATAAATAAATAAAATGACTCAACTATAGACTGCCTACAAGAAACACTTCACCTAAAAAGTCACTCATAGACTCAAATAGAAGGAATGAAGAAAGACATTCCATGCAGGTGGAAACCAAAACGATAGCAGGATTAGCTATACTTCTATCAGATAAAACAGACTACAAGTGAAAGAACATAAAAAGAAACTAAAAAGTTCACTATATAGTGATGAAGTGGTTAATCCCACAGGAAGATATAACAATTCTAAATATGTATGCACCCAGTACCAGAACACCTAAATATAGAAAATAAATATTGATAGACCAAAAAAGAGAAATGGACTACAGTTTGATAATAATAGGGAACTTCAACAATCAACTTTCATCAATACAAAATTCACCATACAGAAAATTAATATGAAAGTTAAACTACACTCTAAACCAAATGGGCTTAAAAGACATCTCCAGAATATTGCATTGAACAGCTGCAAAATATGCGTTTTTCTCAATAACACATGGATCATTATCAAAGACGGACCATATTTTAGGTCCCCAGACAAGACTTAACAATTTTTAAAAAATCAAAATTGTACCAAGTACCTTTTCTAAAAACAGTGGAATAAAACGAGAAATCAACAAAAGAACATCTTTATTTCTGCCTTCATTTTCTTATGTACCCAGTAGTCATTCAGGAGCAGATCGTTCAGCTTCCATGTAGTTGAGTGGTTTTGATTGAGTTTCTTAGTCCTGAGTTCTAGTTTGATTGCACTGTGGTCTGAGAGACAGTTTGTTATAATTTCTATTCTTTTACATTTGCTGAGGAGTGCTTTACTTCCAATTATGTGGTCAATTTTCAAATAAGTGCGATGTGGTGCTGAGAAGAATGTATATTCTGTTGATTTGGGGTGGAGAATTCTGTAGATGTCTATTAGGTCCACTTGTTGCAGAGCTGAGTTCAATTCCTGGATATCCTTGTTAACTTTCTGTCTTGTTGATCTGTCTAATGTTGACAATGGGGTGTCGAACTCTCCCATTATTATTGTATGAGAGTCTAAGTCTCTTTGTAAGTCTCTAAGGACTTGCTTTATGAATCTGGGTGCTCCTGTATTGGGCGCATATATATTTAGGATAGCTAGCTTTTCCTGTTGAATTGATCCCTTTACCATTATGTAATGGCCTTCTTTGTCTCTTTTGATCTTTGATGGTTTAAAGTCTGTTTTATTGGAGACTAGGATTGCAACCCCTGCTTTTTTTTGTTCTCCATTTGCTTGGTAGATCTTCCTCCATCCCTTTATTTTGAGCCTATGTGTATCTCTGCATGTGAGATGGGTCTCCTGAATATAGCAAACTGATGGTTCTTGACTCTTTATCCAATTTGCCAGTCTGTGTCTTTTAATTGGACCATTTAGTCCATTTGCATTTATGGTTAATATTGTTATGTGTGAACTTGACGCTGTTGTTGTGATATTAGCTGATTATTTTGCTTGTTAGTTGATGTAGTTTCTTCCTAGCATTGATGGACTTTACATTTTGGCATGTTTTAGCAATGGCTGGTACCTGTGGTTCCTTTCCATGTTTAATGCTTCCTTCAGGATCTCTTGTAGGGTAGGCCTGGTGGTGACAAAATGTCTAAGCATTTGCTTATCTGTAAAGGATTTTATTTCTCCTTTGCTGATGAAACTTAGTTTGACTGGATATGAAATTCTGGGTTGAAAATTCTTTTCTTTAAGAATGTTGAATATTGGCCCCCACTCTCTTCTGGCTTGGAGAGTTTCTGCCGAGAGATCTGCTGTTAGTCTGATGGGTTTCCCTTTGTGGGTAACCCAACCTTTCTCTCTGTCTGCCCTTAACATGTTTTCCTTCAATTCAACTTTGGTGAATCTGACAATGATGTGTCTTGCAGTTGCTCTTCTCGAGGAGTATCTTTGTGGCATTCTTTGTATTTCCTGAATTTGAATGTTGGCCTGCCTCACTAGGTTGGGGAAGTTCTCCTGGATGATATCCTGAACAGTGTTTTCCAACTTGGTTCCATTTTCCCCCTCACTTTCAGGCACCCCAATCAGACGTAGATTTGGTCTTTTCACATAATCCCATATTTCTTGGAGGCTTTGTTCATTTCTTTTTCCTTTCCTCTGGGACACATTTAAAGCAGTGTGTAGAGGGAAATTTATAGCACTAAATGCCCACAAGAGAAAGCAGGAAAGATCTAAAATTGACACCCTAACATCACAATTAAAAGAACTAGAGAAGCAAGAGCAAACACATTCAAAAGCTAGCAGAAGACAAGAAATAATTAAGATCAAAGCAGAACTGAAGGAGAGAGAGACACAAGAAACCCTCCAAAAAATCAGTGAATCCAGGAGCTGGTTTTTTGAAAAGATCAACAAAATTGATAGACCGCTAGCAAGACTAGTAAAGAAGAAAAGAGAGATGAATCAAATAGACGCAATAAAAAATGATAAAGGGGATATCACCACCAACCCCATAGAAATACAAACTGCCATCAGAGAATACTATAAACACCTCTATGCAAATAAACTAGAAAACCTAGAAGAAATGGATAATTTCCTGGACACTTACACTCTCCCAAGACTAAACCAGGAAGAAATTGAATCACTTAATAGACCAATAACAGGCTCTGAAATTGAGGCAATAATTAATAGCCTACCAACCAAAAAAAGTCCAGGACCAGACGGATTCACAGCCGAATTCTACCGGAGGTACAAAGAGGAGCGGGTACCATTCCTTCTGAAACTATTCCAATCAATAGAAAAAGAGGGAATTCTCCCTAACTCATTTTATCAGGTCAACATCATCCTGATGCCAAAGCCTGGCAGAGACACAATAAAAAAAGAGAATTTTAGACCAATATCCCTGATGAACATAGATGCAAAAATCCTCAATAAAATGCAGGCAAACCGAATCCAGCAGCACATCAAAAAGCTTATCCACCATGATCAAGTGGGCTTCATCAATGGGATGCAAGGCTGGTTTACCATACACAAATCAACAAACACAATTCAGCATATAAATAGAAACAAAGACAAAAAACAAATGATTATCTCAATAGACGCAGAAAAGGCCTTTGACAAAATTCAACAGTCCTTCATGCTAAAAACTCTCAATAAATTTGGTATTGATGGAACGTATCTAAAAATAATAAGAGCTATTTATGACAAATCCACAGCCAATGTCATACTGAATGGGCAAAAACTGGAAGCATTCCCTTTGAAAACTGGCACGAGACAGGGATGCCCTCTCTCACCTCTGTTATTCAACATAGTATTGGAATTTCTGGCTAGGGCAATCAGGCAAGATAAAGAAATCAAGGGTATTCAGTTAGGAAAAGAAGAAGTCAAATTGTCCCTGTTTGCAGATGACATGATAGTATATTTAGAAAACCCCATTGTCTCAGCCCCAAATCTCCTTAAGCTGATAAGCAACTTCAGCAAAGTCTCAGGATACAAAATCAATGTGCAAAAACACAAGGATTCTTATACACCAGTAACAAACAAACAGAGAGCCAAATCATGAATGAACTTCCATTCACAATTGCTTCAAAGAGAATAAAATACCTAGGAATCCATCTTACAAGGGATGTAAAGGACCTCTTCAAGGAGAACTACAAACCACTGCTCAGTGAAATCAAAGAGGACACTAACAAATGGAAGAACATACCATGCTCATGGATAGGAAGAATCAATATCGTGAAAATGGTCATACTGCCCAAGGTTATTTATAGATTCAATGCCATCCTCATTAAACTACCAATGAGTTTCTTCACAGAATTGGAAAAAACTGCTTTAAAGTTCATATGGAACCAAAAAAGACCCCTCATTGCCAAGACAATCCTTAGTCAAAAACACAAAGCTGGAGGCATCACAGTACCAGACTTCAAACTGAACTACAAGGCTACAGTAACCAAAACAGCATGGTACTAGTACCAAAACAGAGATATAGACCAATAGAACAGAACAGAATCCTCAGAAATAATACCACACATCTATAGCCATCTGATCTTTGACAAGCCTGAGAAAAACAAGAAATGGGGAAAGGATTCCCTATTTAATAAATGGTGTGGGGAAAATTGGCTAGCCATAAGTAGAAAGCTGAAACTGGATCCTTTCCTTATTCCTTATACGAAAATTAATTCAAGATGGATTAGAGACTTAAATGTTAGACCTAAAACCATAAATACCCTAGAAGAAAACCTAGGTAATACCATCCAGCACATAGGCATGGGCAAGGACTTCATGTCTAAAACACCAAAAGCAATGGCAACAAAAGCCATAATTGACAAATGAGATCTAATTAAACTAAAGAGCTTCTGCACAGCAAAAGAAACTACCATCAGAGTGAACAGGCAACCTACAGAATGGAAAAAAAAATTTTGCAGTCTACTCATCTGACAAAGGGCTAATATCCAGAACCTACAAAGAACTCAAACAAATTTACGAGAAAAAAAAAACAACCCCATCAAAAACTGGGCAAAGGATATGAATAGACATTTCTCAAAAGAAGACATGCATACAGCCAACAGGCACATGAAAAAATGCTTGTCATCACTGGCCATCAGAGAAATGCAAATCAAACCACAATGAGATACCATCTCACACCAGTTAGAATGGCAATCATTAAAATGTCAGGAAATAGCAGGTGCTGGAGAGGATGTGGAGAAATAGGAACACTTTTACACTGTTGGTGGGATTGTAAACTAGTTCAACCATTATGGAAAACAGTATGGCGATTCCTCGAGGATCTAGAACCAGAAATACCATATGACCCAGTCATCCCATTACTGGGTATATACCCAAAGGATTATAAATCACGCTGCTATAAAGTCACATGCACATGGACGTTTCCTGCGGCACTATTCACAATAGCAAAGACTTGGAATCAACCCAAATGTCCATCAGTGACAGACTGGATCAAGAAAATGTGGCACATATACACCATGGAATACTATGCAGCCATAAAAAAGGATGAGTTTGTGTCCTTTGTAGGGACATGGATGCAGCTGGAAACCATCATTCTCAGCAAGCTATTGCAAGAAGAGAAAACCAAACACCGCATGTTCTCACTCATAGGTGGGAATTGAACAATGAGATCACTTGGACTCTGGAAGGGGAACATCACACAGCGGGCCTATTATGGGGAGTGGGGAGGGAGGAGAGATGGCATTGGGAGTTATACCTGATGTAAATGACGAGTTGATGGGTGCTGGCGAGTTGATGGGTGCAGCACACCAACATGGCACAAGTATACGTATGTAACAAACCTGCACATTATCCACATGTACCCTAGAACTTATAGTATAATAATAATAATAAAAAAATTATTGGTAGAATGTAAAAAAAAGAAAAAAATCAACAAAAGAAGGAACTTTGCAAACTATATGTATTCATAGAAATTAAACATGCTTTTGAAATATGAATGGGGAAATGAAGAAATAACAAAGAAGATTTTGAAATTTTCTTGAGGTAAATGAAAATGGAAACACAACAGAATAAAACTTACGGCATACAGCAAGAGTGATCCTAAGAGGGAAGTATATAGCAACAAACACCTACATCAACAGAATAGAAAGACTTCAAGTAAACAATCTAACAATAAACCTTAAGGAACTAAAAATGCAAGAGCAAACTAAACCCAGAATTGTTAGAAGGAAAGAAATAATAAAGATCAGAGTAAAGCAAAAGAATTTGAGACTACAAAATACAAACGATCAACAAAGCAAAAAGTTGCTTTATTTGAGATTTTTAAAAAATGATAAACCTGTAGCTAGAACAACCAAGAAAAAAGAAAAAAGACACAAATAAATAAAATCAGGAATGCAAAAGAATATATTACAAGTGATACCACAGAAATCAAAGGAACATTGAATACTATTATGAATAACTATGTGTCAACAAATAGGAAAACATAAAAGAGATATATAAATACTTGGACACATACAACCTTTCAAGACTGAACCATGAACTAAAATCTTGAACAAACCAACAACAAATAATAAGATGGAAGCAGTAATAAGTCTCTCATCAAGCAAAAGACAATGATCTGATCACTTCACTTCCAAATTCTACTAATCATTTAAAGAACTAATATCAATTCTACTCAACTAGTTTTTAAAAAATTGAAGAACAGAAAATTCCAAATGCATTGTATGAGGCCAGCATTATTCTGATATCAATATGAAACAAAAACACAAAAAAGAGAAAACTACAGGTCAATATCCCTGATGAGCATAGATGAAAAAAATCCTCAACAAAATACTAGCATATTAAATTCAAGAACACATTAAAATATTTTTATTCTGATCAAAGTATATTCATTCCAGGGATTAAATGATGGCTCAACATATGTCAATCAATAAACATGGTACATTACATTAACAGAATTGATAACCAAAACTGTACGAGTTTTAATAGATAAAGCAAAACCATTTGAAAAAATCTGACATTTCTTTGTGATAATAACCCTCAACAAACCAGGTATAGAAGTAACTTACCTCAAAACAATAAAAGTATTTATGAGAAACCCACAGCTTCCATCATACAGAATAGGGAAAAATTAAAGTCTTTCCTTTATGATCCAGAAAAAATTATCTTGGTTCACAAACACAATGATCCCATAGTTAGAAAATCTAAAGACTGCACCAAAGGACTGTCAGAACTGATAAACAGATTCAGTAAATTTGCAGGATATAAAATTAACATGCAAAAATCAATAGCATTTCTAAATGTTAACAGCGAACAATCAGAAAAAGAAATAAAAAATACAATCTCATTTATAATCGCTGTCAAAAATACATAGGAGTAAATTTAATCAAAGAAGGGAAATGCTTCTACAATAAAGCTATAAAGCAGTGACCAAAGAAATTGAAGAGTGCACAAAAAATTGAAAATGTATCCATGTTCATAGATTTGAATAATTAATATTGTTAAATTGTCCATATTAAAGTGATCTAAAGATTCTATGATTTTCCTATCAAAATACCGATGACATTCTTTACAGAAATAAAAAATAAAATTCCTAAATTTGATATGGTACCACAAAAGACCCCAAAGAGCCAAAGAAATCCTAGCCATAAAAAAAAAGAAGAATTATAGTAAAAGGTGTCACATTTCTGACTTTCATATGTACAAAAAGGCTATAGTAAGAAAAATAGTATGGTGCTGGCAAAAAACAAAGACAAATAAACCAGTGGAACAGAATAGAGAACCCAGAAATACATTCACACATTTATAGCCAAACTGTTTTTTAACAGAGCCACCAAGAACATACCATGGGGAAAGGATACTTTCTTCATTAAATGGTGCTGTGAAAATTGAATATCCAGATACAGAAGGGGTCTACAAAAATTAGATCTTCGTCTCTCATCTTATGTGAAAAACAACTCAGAATGGAATGAAGCCTTAAATCCAACACCTGAAAATATAAAACTACTAGAAGGGAACATAGAAGAAATTCTACTGGACATTGGTCTGGGCAATTATTTTGGGGATAAATCTCAAAGCATAGGCAACGAAAGCAAAAATAGGCAAAGGGAATTACATCAGCTAAAATACACTGAACAGCAAAGGAAACGGTTAACAGACTGAAGAGACAACCTATGGAATTAAAGAAAATATTTGCCAACTCTACATCTGACAAGGAGTTAATATCCAGAATATATAAACTCAAACTACTTAATATCTATATCTATATCTATATAATTTTAAAATAAAAAATTGACCTGAGTAGAAATTTTATAAAAGAAGATATACAAATGACCACCAAGTATAAGAAAAATTGCTCAAGATCATAATCATCAAGGGAATACAAATCAAAATGAGATATCATCTCACTCCAGTTCAAATGGCTATTATTATTATCAAAAGGACAAACAGTAACAAATGCTGGAAAAGACATGGGGAAAGGGAAACACTGGTACATGGTTGGTAGGAATGTAAATTAGCACACCCATTGCAACACAGTGCATTGAAATTGCTCCAAAAACTAAACATATATGTACCCTATGATCCAGCAATCCTACTACTGGGTATATATTCTAAAAAAAAAAGGATATCTGTGTATTGAAAAGATATTTTCACTCTCATATTTATTGCGGCACCATTTTCAATAGCCAAAGTAGTGAATCAACCTAAGTGTACATTAACAGATGCATGGACACAGAAACGGTAGTATATATAGACAATGGAATCTTATACGGCCATAAAAGAGAATGAAATTTTGTCATTTGCAGAAACATTGGTAATATTGGTGACATTATGCTAAATGAAATAGGATGGTTACCAGTGGCTTGGAAGATTTGGGGTCTAAAGAGCTGGATTACATAGAAAAAGTAAGTTCTAGTGTTCAATAGCACAGTAGAATAATTAGAGTTAACAATATTGTATTGCATATTTTAAAATAGTTAGAAAGGAAGATTTGAAATGTTTCCAACACAAAAAATAGTAAATATTTGAGATGATGCATACCCTAAATACCCTGGTTTGACCATGACACATTGTATACATGTATCAAAGATCACAGTTACCCCAAAAATATGTACAATTGTTATTTATCAATAAAAAATGACTTTTGCTGGAAATCCACCTCAGAAGACTCAATGGGGAGGAGTAAGGGCAGATAATTGGTATAATTTAGTAGGACACTAATAAGATTTTATTGTGCAGTGAACTTTAAGGACCTCTGCCTAGAGTATGAGTAGGTAGTGACACAAGATTTCT
>NC_045435.1:19848307-19884899 GCF_002776525.5 Piliocolobus tephrosceles
TCCACCAGTAAAATTCTGAGATTTGCTGCACAAAGAATTCACAGCAGGATTGAGCCAGTTGCTCATATTAATAATTTGTTTATTAGCCCACTCTTTATTGATTATTCTTTCTTCATCATCTCAAATATCATTTTATATTCTCACTTTTAGCTTCTCATATCGCTTCCCAAAAGAGCCAGCTGCCATGAAGTCTTTCACTGAGGATCTGCTTCCTAGGGATTCCAGAGTAGGCAGGATCCCTTCCAGTTTTCCTGTGACTGGCTCCTTCTTTTCCTTCCAATTTTAGCTGAAATGTTATGGTACGCTGAGCAGCATCCCCCCAAAGATGTCCATGTTCTGACTTCCGTAATCTGTGAATATGTTACCTTACATGGTAAAGTGGAATTTCTAGATATGATAAAATTACACGTTTTGTGATGGGGAGATTCTCCTGGGTTAGCCACATGGACCTCATTTAATCACAATGTTATAAGAAAAACATTAGATAAATTCAATTTAGTAGAGTTTATTTGGGCAAACAAGCTGCTACGGTTTGGATGTTTGTTCTCTCTAAATCTCGTGTTGAAAGGTGATTCCCAATGTTGCAGGTGAAGCCTTGTGGTAGGTGACTGGATCATGGGTATGCATCCCCACGAATGGCTTAGTGCCAACCCTTTGGTGATAAGTGAGTTCTCCTGAGATCTGGTTCTTTAAAAATGTGCGGCTTTAAGCCCCGCATGCACCCTGCACACATATACCTATATATCTAGCCTACACATTAGGCACTTGTATCCTGGAACTTAAAGTTAAAAAAAATTATAATAATAAAATAAAATTTAAAAATGTCCTCAAAGGAAAAAAATCAAGTGTGTGACTCCTCCCCACCTCCTTGCTCCTTCTCTCATCATGTGAGACTCTTTATCCCCCTTTGTCTTTTGCCATAATTGTGAGCTTCCTGGGGTCCTCACTAGAAGCAGATGCTAGCACCATTGCTTTCTATAAAGCCTACAGAACCATGAGCCAATTAAACCTGTTTTCTTTATGAATTACTCATCCTCAGGTATTTCTTTGTACCCCTGCAAGAAGAGGCTAATACAGAAGCATTCATGAATTGAGCAGCACGCTAAACCAGTGGAGGTTCAGTGCTCTGCAAGCAAGGTTTTATGGAAGAAAAGTGGAATAATCACCTGATTCGCATCAGCTAGGCTTTTGCCTTATTTGGGCATGATGTTATGAGTTGGCTGTTTGTAATTGCCTGAAACCTGACTAATAATTACTGGCTGAAATTAGCTGTTTTATACTTCTGAGTTACGTTGCAGTTTGCTACGTAGGGACTCCAGGTATAGAGGCGGACTCAAGTCACATTTAAGTTAATTTAACAACAAGGATCCTTACTAACAGAGAGAATGGATAAAAGAATAGAAGCAGATGTCAATGGGAAGAAAATATGTTATTGTTCAAAATTACTGGGTTTGAAGGAGGAGGCAGGGACCACAAAGCAAAGAAGGAAACTTCTAGAAGTTGGAAAAGGTAAGGAAACAAATTCTCCCCTAGATCCTCCTGTAGAGGAATACAGAACTGTAGACTCATTTTTAAGGCTTCTGATCACCAGAACTATAAGATTATACATTTATGTTGTGTTAAGCCACTGAATTTGTAGTAATAAGTTACAGCAGCAATGGGAAATTAATACAGACATCATTTCCTCAAAAGTGTTCCCAAATCGCCTTATTTGTGGGAAATTTCCCTTAACAGACATATGAAAAATATATCATTTTGTTTTCTCACATAATATGTACTCCACATTAAATAAAAAACAAAGATTTCACATGCCTACAATACATTTTATTATCTTTGTAGTATTATTTTTACTTAATAATATGAGAAAATATGTTTTCATCTCCAACTTATGTGTTGACATTTGGAGTATTTTTCCAATGTGGTGTCCTACCACTAACCCTGAAATTTTTTGTGACAATTATTCTCTGTCTATTTCAGCAGAAACCCACATTTTTTATTCCTTTCTCAATCCATGAGGCTGACATATCCTTTACAGATCATAGATTTGTAACTTCTCAGGCATACAATGATTTTGCATTTGGTTATCTAACTAATTTGGAGACTATCGTCATCATAATAAATATGTCCTGAGCATTTCATTATAATTCCTTTATAACCCCTTGAAAATAGAACACTTTGATATGTTCTCTTGTCTCCAAATGTACATAAAATATCCTTAATCTCATGATTTAAAACCCAAAAGACAACAACAGAGAAACGCAACACAAAAACCCTGAAACACCAAAATAAAGCAAACGATTGCTACCTGCTCATCATACTTTCTACTATGCACAAAGCTACCTACTTTTTCTTGAGCAGAGGCTGAAATTTGTGGTTTCTATTAAGTAGTCACTCTTTGATATTTCATGCATCTACAGTGGGAAATTCAAGTGTTTTTAAATGTACATGTGTATATCTCTCTTCATGATTGATTTTGGATGTGGTGCTATTATCTATAGTTTATACTATTTTTCTTTATCCCAAATTTGTAGCTTATTTTACTATATTTGGTTTATTGTATAATCTCATGATTAACAGAAAACCCAAACATTGTTTTAAAATAAGATCTCTGAAGGACAAAGAAGACTCTGAGGGCTGGATGTGAACCAGAAAAATACATAGTACATTAGAGATCTGCTTTCAGGATTAATTGCTAGAAAGCTGCCTCAAGGTTGCTGCTTCTCAAACTATTAATCAATCAAGGCATGCATTCAATCATTCATTTCACAAGGATTTATTGAATGCCTATGATACTGAAGACACTGTATTAATAACAAGAATACAGAAACAAAAAACCACACATAGTTCTCGCAGACATCAAGCAAACTAGTAAGGCATAAATAATAAAAACCAAGCAAAACAAAAACAACAAAAAATTAACAAGAATCAGAAAACAAATGAAACAAAAAAACACTTAATTAAGTGCTCAAAGAAAACAATAGTAGGATTTAAGACAGAATAAGAGGGAAAGGTGCCCTTTTATCTAGATCAAACAGTGAGAATCTCTTCAAAGAAATTGACATATAAATTGAGAGTGAAAACTAAAGAAAAAAAATGGATCAAGCTCTATGGAGAAAGAAGGAGGGGGCTTCCCAGAAAGAGGGCATATTACATGTCACTTGCTTCAGTTAGGAAAATGTGAGCATATTCACGAAACACAAGTAAGCTAGGACAAAATGTAGAAAGAATAGGAGAGGGCAATATTAGATATAGTTTGACAGTTAGGATGTGTCCAGGATTTGTACATTTTTTTCAGTCATAGACATCTGAGTCATCTCAGTATTACAATGTCATGTCATGTTTTAAGCAGCAAGTGAAGCAACCTAATTAATATTCTTAGAGATTACTGTGGCCATTGTGCGAATACAGATTCAATGCCAAATTTTCCCAAAATATTTTTTGTCAAATATTTTAGAGATTTGAAAACAGCATTTATTTTATCACTAGCATTCTTTTTTTCATGATCTTTTCTTTTATTTATTTTATGTTGTTGCTTTTTTACACTTAAATATCACAAATACTTAGAAACTTGCCATTCCTTTCACGTCTTAAAATATTTCCAATAATTATATCTCTTTCTGATCACTGCCTATATCCTTCCTCGGCCTCACAACAAAGGTAATTAATGACCTATTCTTTTTTAACAATAAATTCAAACTTTTATTAGAGTCTCTCAATTTTGTTTTTAACAAGCCAGCTTCTAATATCCTTTATTCCCCAGCCAACTTTCTTCTGGCACCAACCCTCCTTTCCTCTCCATTCTTCTTATTATCATTATTTCAATAGGTTTTGGGAGAACAGGTGGTATTTGGTGAGATGAGTAAGTTCTTTAGTGGTGATTTCTGAGATTTTGATGCACCCATCACCCCAGCACCCGATTTGTAGTCTTGTACCCCTCCTCTCCCACCTACTCTTTCATCTGAGTTCCCATAGTCTAATGTATCATTTTGATGCCTTTTCATCCTCATAGCTTAGCTCTCACGTATGAATGAGAACATAGAATATTTGGTTTTCCATTCCGGAGTTACTTTATTTAGAATAGGGTCTCCAATTCCATGCAGCTTGCTGTGAATGCCATTATTTCATTCCTTTTTATTCATTTCTATGGCTGAGTAGTATTCCATGCTGTATGCACATATATATCTCACTATATATGCGCCATATATCTCATATATACCATATATGCCATATATAATATATATCATATTTATATATACTATATATCATATATGTCATATATGCAATATATAATATATATTATAGATATGACATATATGATATATAATATATACATATAATTTTCTTTATCCACTAATTAAATGATCAGTGTTTGGGATGTTTCTATATTTTTGCAGTTGTGAATTGTGTTACTGTAAACATGCGTATGCAAGTATCTTTTTGTAGAAAGACATTTTTTCCTCTGAGCAAATAACCAGCAGTGGGACTGCTGGGTCGAATGGTAAATGGTAGGTCTATTAGTTCTTTTTTTTTTTTTTGAGACGGAGTCTCCTTGGTCGCCCAGGCTGGAGTGCAGTGGCCGGATCTCAGCTCACTGCAAGCTCCGCCTCCCGAGTTTACGCCATTCTCCTGCCTCAGCCTCCAGAGTAGCTGGGACTACAGGCGCCCGCCACCGCGCCCGGCTAATTTTTTGTATTTTTAGTAGAGACGGGGTTTCACGGTGGTCTCGATCTCCCGACCTTGTGATCCGCCCATCTTGGCCTCCCAAAGTGCTGGGATTACAGGCGTGAGCCACCGCGCCCGGCCTATTAGTTCTTTAAGGAATCTCCACACTGTTTTCCATAGTGGTACCTTATACAAAAATCACTTCAAGATGAACCAGAGACTGAAATCTAAGACCTGAAACCATAAAAATTCTAGAAGATTATATCGGAAAAGCCCTTCTAGACATTGACTTAGACAAAGACTTCGTGACCAAGAACTGAAAAGCAAATGCAGCAAAAACAAGTATTAATAGATGGGACTTAATTAAACTAAAAAGCCTCAGCTGAGTAAACAGACAACCCACATATTGGGAGAAAATCTTCACAATCTATATGTCTGACAAAGGACTAATACCCAGAATCTACAAGGAACTCAAACAAATCAGGAAAAAACAAAAACAAAAAAACAGTCCTATCAAAAAGTGGACTAAAGACATGAATAGATAATTCTCAAAAGAAGATTTGCAAATGGCCAACAAACATATGAAAAAATGCTCAACATCATTAATTATCAGGGAAATTCAACTTAACACCACAATGTGATACCATCTTACTCCTGCAAGAATGGCCTTAATAAAAAAATAAATAAAATTACAGAGGGCTTGGATGTGGTGAAAACGGAATGCTTTTACACTCTTGGTGGGAGTGTAAACTACTCCTTGGCATTCTTATTGCCAATAAAATTAGTAATCTGAAATTTAAAGTTGTTACTATTAATATTTTCCATAGTGTTAATGTTTTTTTAAAAAAAAATTACATGAGAGTAAGGCTATTAAAGTCTTTGACTTGTGTTTAATTAGTTTCCTTCATAAAATGTTACCTAACCCAAAAGGAAAAAGCATGCAAAACAGAATTCTCAGTCAGACTGTCTCTCCTCTTAGGAAATTATATAGTATCTCTCAGTAGAGAGCATTCTCAGTAGAAATCACTTACTTTTTCTTTTTTTTTAACGCTTTTCCTTTTAAAAAAATTTAGTGAGGTAATATTTAATTATGCTTTGGTGATGGGTAATACATTTCTTTCACAGAAAAAAGAGATCAGTTTTTTGAATATTTTGATCATCATGTTGCACCCCATCACATGATATAAGACTAAATAAATTAAAGTCCATAAATAGGCTCTTTAATTGAGAAGCTAACACTATCCACATCTAATACACACACCTTTAAAGAAGTAGCCATAAAAGGACAAATAGTAATAGAAACCCAGATGAATAGATGTATCCAATATAATGATAGAATTTTGCCAAAAATTTGATAAAGGTAATGAGCATAATCCAGTTTAATATCAATAATCAAAGATCTGCCAGTAAATAGTAATAAACCCAAGGGACAATACACTCTATTCAAATAGAAATGTTAACTATGATTCTTTTGCTACAGTACACATTAGCAGTAGAAATACTACCAGCAACAGTAACACTAATATGAAGAGCAGCATAGCATCAGGTGGAGGAAGAGAATAAAGTGGAAACGAAAGATGAAAGTGGGAACATATTGAAATAATAGCAACAGAAGCATTGTTAGTTGTAGTCATAATTAAAGTAAAATTTTGGCACAAATAGAATTCTAGCCAAATGCAATAGCTCACTGGTCTTTAGTAGCTTGGATACTACTGGGTAATATCTTTAATTCTTTCTGTTGACTTCACTTTGGTTTCATTAATCTGGATAATTCAAAATAGGTCTTTCTAAGAAGGATTGCTCTGGTCACTTGTAAATTCAGTCAGAATTACTCTCAGTGACAGCCTCAGTGGTTTTATTCAGGTTAGAGGCAATGAAGTTTGAATGAGTGATTAATTCATTAAAAATTGTGTCATGGAATACAGTAACAGGCCGAGTACATTTCTCACCTATAAAACTAATTAATCTGAACTAGATTTGTCTTGTAAACACTTGAGTCATAAAATAGGATTGACTTATAGAATTAAAGCAGATGGCATTCTTGTTTGCCTAATGATCTTTTTAGTGGAGTGACTTATTAATAGAGGACTATGAAACACAACTGCAACAGAACTTTGCTGTGTTTAGACAAAGTAATATGGAGATTTGTGTAATTTTCTTGGTTCAGCTTAATAGACTCTTTTATGCTAAAAATATTAGGTAACCATGGATATATGTATTCTTTCCACTTTGCATTAACTGGGTAAGTGCTATATGAAAATATAGGGTTGATTATCTAAGTAAGTAGATTATATCCCCATTTTGCAGTGTTTGTCCAAGATATTATGCACTGTTGCTCAAAGTATTAAATTCCAGGTGTGAAAGCTAAACAAATATCTATATAGCTCTCATTGTGGTTTTTTAAATGAAATGTTCATTATGTTCATCATAATCTAATTCTATGTTTAGATCTCTTTGAGTTGCCTCGTATTAATTTGAGAATGCTAGTCTATCAATTTTTATATTGATTTTCATCATCAAAATGAAAGCATACTTTTATGGCAGTTTCCTGTTCTTGCTTTTGTTCATAAAAGTCACAACACTTTAATTAAATCTCTGTGTTAATGGGTTTAGGACCAGTTGCCACCTTAATAAATCAGAACTACCAAATCTGTTCAGTTTACTCAAACTGCAATCAATGCTAATTTCCTTTTGGTTCAGCAACTTCATTTACTTTTGTATTGGAAGTTCAATTATTTGCAATTACAGTTTCAATGTATTAAGATAAATGTGATATAGCATCTAAATTGTAACTTACAGAAGCTCAATTTTTATTATTTAGTGCATTGGAACCTATTTAGAAAGTAATCTTAGAAAGTAAGGATAAATGTTATTATTTCAAATATTTGTTTATTTTGCCTAGAAATTAATTTTGCAGATATATACACACACATTCACTGACGACACATACATTTTAAATGATAAAATAGCAAAATTACTTAGCAACATTTGAAGTACT
Source organism: Piliocolobus tephrosceles (assembly GCF_002776525.5). Lineage (NCBI taxonomy): Eukaryota > Metazoa > Chordata > Mammalia > Primates > Cercopithecidae > Piliocolobus > Piliocolobus tephrosceles. Next base: position 19,855,968 of record NC_045435.1, read on the forward strand.
TCATATCTATTAAAGCACTCTTCCGTAGCATGTACATTGTTAACATGGATGTTATTCTATATTTCCTTTCAAATTAATTATTTCTTAGTGTTTTAGACTTTAAACAACACATAAAAGTCATAGAACAGTAACCAATTTTATCATTTTTAACAATTGTTCAGGATTGATATATCTATTATACATAAAGAATAAATTTGGTCTTTACTTTTTTTCTTAAGAATAATCTGCATTTTATTTGCCACATTTGTTATTACTAAATGCTTATACTAAATAAGAAATTTAAAACTTCAATATTTTGTAGCAATAAAAATAATACACAGTAAGGCTATCAAAAATTTAGAGCATTATTATAGGAAATATTTTAAAGGTTGCCTGTGTGTGTGTGTGTGTGTGTGTGTGTGTGTGTGTGTGTGTGTGTAGCGTATTATTTGTGAGTCACAACGCTCCTTGAATGTTTTCAATGTATTTACACAAAAAATGAGGTATATTTTCTTGAAAAAGGGCTGAAGAAAATATGCTGGCCATACCTTCAAATCAATAAAATCTTTTTTTTTTAATGTGTGCTCAATATTCTGATGAAATTTTACCAGAGTTACTAAAATAATTTGGTGAAGAGATTTCTCTCTTATAGAGAATAATTTTTCAAATTATTTTTCCCTACAACTTCTCTATATTTCTTACATTTCTAAGAAAAAAAATTCAACCTCTTGAGATTCTGATTCAAAGAAAATATGAAATTGTAGTTTCTGTTAAGAAACCAGACCTTTGATTCGAGAAGTGCAGGCAATTCTGAAAGGAATACTTGAGAAGAGTTTTTTAAATGCTGTGATACTCTGTATTGCCCTCCAATATTTTCACATTTCTTTTAATATCTTCAAGATTGTTATACTTCTAACATTTATCAATTTAATCAAATTTGCATATTCTATGATTCACAACTCTAACACTACCAGACTTGTGTTTCCAGTAGGATAAATGGCTAAAATAATAAATATATGAACTCAAGGACACGTAAATATGAACTCTCCATTTCTATTCTAATTCATTTCTAACAGACCTACTATATATGACATTGAATTGAAGGTCAGAGAACTCAGAAAGAAAATTACTAATATGATTTTTTAAGAGACGAATAACATTTGGGCACTTTAACTGCTGGTCAGCTAAAGGTTCACTGCTTAATAATAATTAATGCACGTATCTTAGAGCTCTCCCTTGGATTCTGTTTAAATGCAAAGTACTGTAAAAATATCTGTCAGACTCTAGCTAATGTTAAAAAAAAAATTATTTATGTGTTTGTTTACCTTCAAGCCAGTTTTGGACACACCTTATTTTAGAGTTTGTCAAAAGACATGAAAAACCTGAATATGACATGGAGTTTGCAGCTGTTTGTTGTTAGTTCGTTTTAAAATTTAATATTTCTAAATAATTAAAGTATTTATTTTATTAATCTTAATGTTTTCTGTATACAAAGAAAGTTCTGTTTTTGCCTTTTAAGGGACATTTTAAAATCTCTGGGAATTTTATAAGTACTCAACTAAAAGATAAGCTTGTTTTATTTTGAAGAAAATGTCCATTGATAATTATCTGGGAGATGATGATTACACTTGAAAATATTCAGCAAGATAGCTGGATGTAAGGTAAAGCATAAATGAAGAATGCCCATGGTTAATTAAATTGCATTTCTCGACAAAATGGAATGTATGCCAATCAGATATGAGGCTCCTACTCTATCTCCCTGCTAAGCATTTAAGACTTAGAAAAAATAAAGGAATAAGTTGGATTTAGCATTATTATGGATGTGAACCACATCACTAGGAGATAATACCATATTATTTTTCTGGAATGACAATGAGGACATTCACCTTAAGAGGCTCCCTTTGATGCAGTATTTAAAATCGCAAGTGAGGGATGTGTTAGGAATAAAATGAAACCACAGGTGGTGTTTTGGTTCTCAAGTCCCTGATGCTTCAAATAGAGGGAGTGAATTAACAGATGAAATACAAATCTGTATGACGTCTGGAATGAACTGTTCAAATATTTAATTTGCCTGTTTAGATCTTATTAATAACAAAAAATTATATCACAATAACAAGCAGGGTTCAAATAATTACCAGCTAGTGAATCATCATTTGCCTGCTATTATTTTAATTTGCGTTCTGTTTTTTAGGAGATGTAAACTGTTTTGTTTTGAGAATTTCCCAGTGAACCTACTTGTTTAAAATACTTTTTCTCACAGTTTATTTACACTGTTTATTTACTTTTTTTCTTTTTTTTTTACATCCATCAAGCCCTTTTCTATACAGTAAAACTTAACTTCAAAAGTGATTATATTTGTTTCTGTTTTCCTCACCATATAAGCTAATGTAGCTCAATAGCTAATAAGAGCTGTAGGCTAGCATGGCTTTTCAAAAAGTACCTCACAGGCAATAACCTATTTAGTGTAGTGGCTGGCAAGGATTGTCAGTTTGACTTTTACAATACAACTGCCAAAGAGCTAAAGTCAAATTACTACACTACTGATGCTTAGAAATTATTAAAGTATGCTTGTGTAATTGTAGTCTGATTATCTTACTGTGTAATTAGGAACACAGGTTTAGCTTGATTTTTTTTCCTGTGAGAGAGTTGTGATATAGAATTCTAGGGATAAATAAAACAAACAAAGAAAATCTTTAGTGAGCTAGAAATAAAAAAATATATCTTTTCTAAAGAAATAAAATTAATATAAACCTTAAAAGTATAAACATAAAAACTGTAATAAAGAAGTTCCAGATAACTGTTTAAAAGATTGCAAAAGTCATCATTAAATAGCATACACCTGAGGGTTGTTTTTCATGAAAAGGTAACATATTAAAGCTTTTTGTGACAAAAATCGTTACTAAAATCAGAAACCATTATGATTTCCTTAGACTTCGATTTTCTAAACTCACAAAAATGTGTCTTCTGAGACAAGGATACAAATTTCAAGGAATATTTTTTACTAGTGGTTCAGCAAAGTAATGGCTGCAAACTTATGAAAGCACTGTGTCTTTATTAAAACATCTAATTTATACAGCACTTGAATCTCTTCTCGCTTGTGGCTCTTTGGATCTTTGGCAAATATTTTAAACATAACATTTTAAATAATTTTATGTGTTTGTTTGTTTGTTTATTTATTTATTTTAGAGACAAGATCTCAGTCTGTTACCCATGCTGGAGTGCAGTGGCACAATCCTAGCTCACTGCAGCCTCAAACTCTTGCACCAGCCACCACACCTGGCTATTTAATTTTTGAGTATGGTCTCGCTATGTTGCTCAGGCTGTTCTCACATTTCTGGCCTCAAGTGATCCCCCTGCCTCAGGATCCCAGTGTTTTTAATAATTTAAAATCATGTTTGTACTTTTGAATAATTTAACTATGTGGATCATTTAAATAAGAACAGGTATTATAAAATATATCAGTGCTAATTTTGTTGAATAGCTGTGTTTTTATTTCTTCTGTAAAGAAGAACCATAGCAGAGATCCAGTCCGGGAGAATAGTATCAAATACAGAAATGAGCTATTGGACCAACAGGAGAACACTTGTTCTCTCTAAAAACGGTTATCCATAACCCAGGTGTAACCCATTGCTGTTCTATGAAATGTGGGGCCAGTGGTGTCAAATATTCTATTTTTTCAAGTGAGACTAGAAACTCAAGTTCAATGTCAAGTTTCCTAAGCCTTAAATATAAGCAACAAGTTCAAATGTTTTTGAACATTCTACGCAAACCAAGAATTTATGGGTGAAGTCTCTATTTGGCATGCTTGCCTCCAGTTTTTTATCTCAAGGTATTAGGACAGGAGTCAAAGAAAAGTGTTTTGAGTGTGTCCCTCTCTTTTTTTTTTTTTTTTTTGAGACGGAGTCTCGCTCTGTCTCCCAGGCTGGAGTGAGTGGCGTGATCTCAGCTCACTGCAAGCTCCGCCTCCTGGGTTCCCGCCATTCTCCTGCCTCAGCCTCCCGAGTAGCTGGGACCACAGGCGCCCGCCACCTCGCCCGGCTAGTTTTTTGTATTTTTAGTAGAGACGGGGTTTCACCGTGTTAGCCAGGATGGTCTCGATCTCCTGACCTCGTGATCCGCCCGTCTCCGCCTCCCAAAGTGCTGGGATTACAGGCTTGAGCCACCGCGCCCAGCCGAGTGTGTCCCTCTCTTAACTGAGATTAATCTTTATGCATACAATTTATTTGACATTTTAAAATTCTTTGTTTTGGTCAAAATAATGTTTCATTTTCTCAGAGTTGAAAACTATTTTTTTCTTAAAGGTTTTATACCCCTTGAATGGGATACCGCCAAACTCCATATGATATTGTCATAAGATATAGATAAGGTGGTTTGAAAGTTTAAAAGAGATCATACCTGTTTTTTGAACACTAAAAAATATTTTCAGAAGAGTAAATCTGAATATGAAAATTATCTTCTATTTTATCTAAACATAATATTTGGAGCAAAATCCATAGTTCTGTTATTTAGTTAGTTGTAAGACTATTACAGAATGAATATTTATGAATTGTTATTTTGAGGTGTCCTAGTTTGAGCACTGATTATTCTATTAAGCCTTTATACTCATTCAAATTTCTCACGTGCTGCTTCTATTTACTAAATGTTATCCTGGCCTCACAAGTTCTAATGAATTTTTAATTGTGAAGTGATGATATGGATGTGTGCTAACACTCAAAAGCCATCCATCAGCAAATATATTTTACATACCGATTTCCTTCAGCTCCCGATCACCTGAAACTTACCCACTCCTTTGACAACTTACCATTTGCCTTGTTTGAAATAAAATAAAATATACATTATTTTGCTTTGGATTCCTTCCTTATTATGGTTCTTACGTGCAATTTCTCATTTACATACAGTAACAGCTTAATTGGATTGTTATCTTAGTTTCTCCTGGGAAACTCTCTCTGCATATAAAACTCTACATTTTAGGCTCACCCATGTTGATCCTGTTTATTTGCAAACATGTATCTGTTTATTATTCATTTAAAAACTGCTTGTTCATATTTTTGCATATTCTTATCTCTTAAGCTAAAAGAATGTTTGCAAATTATTTAAATATATTTAAGATTCTGTCACTTTCCCAATTTAAAAAGTGCTGTTAGCCTACCTAAAAGATACCATAAGCTTAGTTATGAATATAATTTGCCCACTTCTACATTTGAATAGTCTGTTTTATAAATGAGTATAGCCAGTAGTGAAAACCACCAGAGAATATATGTGCTGTATAACTAAGGTCAAACTTTTCTTTGCATTGGTACAGTGTGTTAGATCACATGACTTTCACAGTTTAATTTAGAACATTATTAGAGAAAAAGGTAAAAAGAGTGATTTTAGAAAAGGTAAAAGGTGGGAAAAATATTAAAATGAGAATGGTTGCAGGGCATTGAAAGAGGCATAGTCGAGATTCCAAAATTCAATAAATTGCTTTGCATTCTGGAGTTAGATGACTTGGACTTTTAATGTAAATTTCAGTACCAATGAATATCAAGTACGTAGACATAATTTCAATTAAAATTAATAACTTTTAATATAATCTTTAATCCTAAAAATGTATTACTGAGTTTCAAAGATATAACTAGAATATAAATAAAATGTTCCTATGTTTATATGGATATTCAGTTAGCTAGGACCGTTATTCAAGGGCTGAACTAGAGACAGGAAATTGTCTATAGAGGAATAATTCTGAAAATAGGTACACACAGCATTAGAAAAGAAAGAAGCAGTTTCAATCTCTTATTTTATCTTCATTTTCAATTCTTGCTTCAAAACGTATTTGGTGGAAACATGAATTACTGTTTTTCAATAAAATATTCCTTATTAGTTGACCACATGGTCGAACCTGGATAATCATTTATAATCCCCACACCAAAGCTAGATTTTTGACTAGGTTGCTTCTTAGTCTCTATAACTTCTCACCCATATGCCAAAATGCTGGAAATTCTAACAGTCTAATATTCATTTCTCTAATATAAGGCTTTGTCTACTGTTAGAAAGCAAATTAAGCCACATTGGTCACTATCTTTGGTGTCAATTCCTACAGCTTGAGTTATGATTCCCCAAACATGTGTCTAATTCACTATCATTTCACAGAATAATACTGAAAACATTCAGTAGATATAATAATTCTAGTATATCAGAAAAATACAGGTTTGGGGGGAAAATTATGCATTTGAATTTTGACTAATATGTCTCCTATTTATGTGCAATTTATTTACCACTGTCTGTAAAACTAGAACAGCTACATCACCTTGCAGGGGCATTGTGGAATTGAAATAACAAGGGCATTGTGGAATTGAAATAATACAAATACTTATCATACGATACGTCAAAATTCAGTGATGTCTCTGAATATTGACTCCATGTGCCATGATGAAAAAGGTTAGGCCACATGGAGTTGAATGGCAGATACGCAGAGGTAAAGGGAGGTATGCAGAGAAGGAAAGAGCCAAATCTAACAATTGAAACAGGTAGCATATAACATCAGGTATCAGATCATTTATCTGTCCTTTCCCTCCTTCAGTATTTTATTGAACTACAAATGCAAATCTATTATTGTCTGATATTCTCCAGGAATACCTTTTCTTTACTTATTGAAGTAATTCTGTCTTAAATTTTGAATCTTTCATAAATATTTGTGAAATGAAAGAATACAGAGAGAAGATATATTACTAATTTCCTAAGTATCTGTTTTCAGGGAGAATGAAGGCAGAATGCCACACGAACAAATTCATTAAGAGATGTGTGTGCGTACTTTTTCATGCCCTTGCTCATGAGTGTCTTCAAAATTCCTTTGTATTAATAAATTCGGTAACTGACCTCTCAGACAGACGAGAGAAAAACTACTGGCTTTTTGGTGACAAATACAGTATACAAGGTAAGAAACTAAGAATTACAATTGATTATTTTTTGATAAGCTAGATGCATTAGTGATTCCCTTAAAGTTCCTAAACTGTAGTAACTTAGTAGGTCAAAGAGATATTAAAAAAAGATAATGGATAATATTGCAATACACATATTATATAACTGTATGTATAATAAACACTTAATAAAATAGTATTAACTGAGTATTTACAACATATCAATTATGTTTTCAGTGTTTACATGGATTAACTGACTTGATCTCCTGGTAATTCTATGAAAACACTTTTATAATTGTATCTTTTTTTTCGGAGTAAGAAATTATGGCATAGGCAGATAAAATCAATTGCCTAAGATCACAAAGAGAGAAAGAGTGGAACACAGGATTGAAATCCAGGCAGACCAACTTTGGAAATCGTGTTCTTAACAGTGGCACTATACCTTTTATTCTCAATATGTCATCGGGGCTTTCAACATTTGTTATTAGACCCAGCCATAGTAGATCATGCTTGTAATCCCAGCACTTTGGGAGGCCGAGATGAGAAGATCACTTGAGCCCAGGAGTTCAAAACCAGCTTGAGCAACATAGCAAGACCCCGTATCTACTAAAAGTAATAATAATAATAATAAAAATAGCCAGGCATGGAGACATGCACCTATAGTCCCAGCTACTTGGGAGGCTGAGGCAGAAGGACCACTTGAGTCTAGGACTTTGAGAGTTTGAAGTTGCAGTGAGCTGTGATCATGTCACTGCCTGTTAAAAAAATGGTAGACATACTTACTTTATTTCCATGCATTTTTCCTCCAAATAAAAGGTTTTAATATTATATATATCAGTTTTAGACACAAGCTTATACATGCCCACTTGAGTTTACTGCATATCTTGCCTAAGACAAAAGTCAGCTTAAAAAAAGATGTTCTACTTTTTATATTTGTTCCACATTGACTTAATCATATGACATGTTTTTGTGGTAAAACTTAAGTAATTGTAGTTAACTTTTCAGCAAAAAATATTCATTAAATGTATACATTTAAACATAAATAGCAAAAATATAAATACTCCAAATACTCTGTGTGGTTAGTATCTGAAAATCAAAATAGGAGCAGATAGATTCTTTGGAATTGAATAAGTCAATACAGTCTTTGAATTTTCCATTGAAGTAGACTGTTCATGGAATTAATATGTTCTCTACTTACAGATTAGTTATTGATATGATAGTTCTCCATTGTTTTTATCTTCCATTAAACCAATTGTATGTGGCTTCTGCCCATCATTCTAGCAAAAGTAATTTCATATCTCAAATATAATAGAGAATTCTTAGACATTAATATATTTAACTACTGGGAACTCTTACATATGCTTCAATAAAGTTTTCTTATTTGGAGTCCCTCCATTAACTTCCCTTGTGTCTTCAGCATCTGTTGTCATCTCACCCTCCTCTATCTACCTTGATATATTTCATTTAATCAAAGCCCAGCCCTTGGCTATTTTTTCTTCTCCTTGTCTCTCTCTCTAGGAAGACTTTGATCTATGCATATGAAGCAATTATTACCTCTCTGCCAAAAACACATCCACTGAGTTTTAGAAAAGTGTATTGAATGTCCTATATAATATTTCTACTTGTGTATGTTTAAAATATTGAATAATCATGGCAGTCTTCTTTTTTATTAGTTGGGCTTTGCCAAAAACAGACCCTAAGGCAGGGGTTTGAGAGCAGGTAGTTGATTCGGAGATGACTTCGGGAAGTGAAATGAAGAACTGGAGAGAGTGAGATGAGGAAGAAAAGAAATGTGAATGAACTGGTCCTGCAGAACCCCTGGGCTAAGTTTCTGGTGATCTTATAAGAAACCTTATAGAGGGCATCAGAATAGCACCAGTTCAGGATGAGGTATTGAAAATGGAACAGAAAGAAATTTCTGAAATCAAATTTTAATTTTGTCTTTTTGAAAAAATAAATAAATAAATAAAGGGTTAAAAAATTAAGGACCATTAATGTTGATTTTTTTTTTTTTTTTTAATCAGGTTGGCTGATGAAGAGTGTACTGTTTTTGTTGGGAAGGAGGTCATTTCTTGTTATGGCCCTGTGGAGTCTAAGGCTTCTTTTCATTTTGAAAAGGTACCTTATGGCAATTTACCTGTCTAGACATTGCATGATAATGTCCTTGTCATAAATGACTGTGATAAGGGCCATCATTTTTGCTTTTGTAGAATAATAATATTCATAGTAGATTGATCAGTTAATAACAAAACATTGAACATTTTAAGTATGATTACTTCTATCATGTAATAGGTTGCTCAAGCTTTTATTGTGAGAGACTATTTTACCATGTCTCTCTTTTGCACATCCATTAATAAATTATAAATCAAGCATTATGGTTATTTAGAAATCAGAACTTTTCTTAAAGGTACTTTTTGTTCTTCATTTCCCTAGAATGTTGCTCCAAGAAACAAACAAGCAAACAAAGACTTCTGCATGGTAATTCTTACTGATGCTAATCCCTCAAAGCACAATTTCAATGCCAAAATAAGCAGAACTTTTAAAAAGGCAAACGTTGTATTATCAGAGCTGAAACATAAAAAATCTGATATGAGTAGACTGGAACTTCTACTGAGTTAGGGCAAATATAAAATTTTTAACTTCTGTTTGCCATTTTAAACATGGAAGTAATTTAAAATAAAAGAAAGGATAAATTATTTTTAAATTATTGAGGAGAAATTCAGTATACTTTTTCAACATAAAAACACTAGAGAAAGTGTTTTTTAAACTACATTTTCATAGCTTTCTCTTAACTAATATCATATTTTATTGGATACTTGATATACTCCTGATGTAATTAAAACAAAAAGATCCAAAAACAGTCCATGCACATTTGTAGTTTCTTACCTGTTCTCTGCTATTACATGCAATAATAATAACTCAGGATACAGAGAAGTCTTAGATTCTTAATAAAGAAGTGCAGCAAGTATGTATTCAGGGAAAACATACAGCGTCAGCATAGACATTTTCCATCATAAGATGAATTGCTTCATGCAGTATTTACATGTCTGGCATTTAAAAATTCCTCTGTGTAGCCATTTTTCTATGATGTTAATGTTATTAGCAAAACTTAGTAAAACAAGACACAACTCATGAGCGTGTGTATATTAGGAGAATGAATACATGGTACTATATAAGTGAAATCTATGTGATAATTATTGGCTACACATTTGAATTCCTAGTTTTTGTTTGCTAATGCCTTTTCCCATGAAAACTGACTAAAGAAACAAAATCATTACAGTTACAGAATCAGAATGGTATAGTGTTATGGTTTTAACGTGTGTGTCCCTTCCAAAGTTCACATTGAAATTTAATTCTCAATGCAACAGTACTGGGAAGTAAGAACATTGGGAAGTGATTGAGTCATGAAGCTAAAGCTCTCGGAAATGGGATTAAGTGTGCTTAGGTTAATAAAAGGGCTTGATGAAAGGAGTTTGTCCCATTTTGCCCTTCTCCCTTTCTCTGTGTGAGGACACAGTGTTCCTACCCTCCGGAGGATAGGAAGTATCCGGAGGATACCTCTCACTTCAGGATCTGCTTCAGCTTTAGAACTATGACTATAAACTTACCTGAAAGCCCTCAGGACTACCACCTGTCTATCTCTTCCCATTGTAGCATTTATTTAATGGACAATCTTTGCTGCAAACCTGTGTTTAATTGACTAAGACGTTTTCAAGTATTCTTCATCATCTGTGGTACTACAGGCCAACTCATTCCCACCTCTTTATTTTCACTGGTTTCATATCTGCATTCTGGTCTGAAGACTTTTTCTAACCAATTAGGCCTCCTTCCTCTTTTTACCTATGCAAGTGTTACTCTCTAATAAACTAGCACTGTGAGGCCTGTCCTACATTTTTCAAAGAACCCAACTGATAGAAAAGTGTCTCTCCATTCTTGAGACATTCAACAGTTTCTGTAAGTGGCATGCCCACATGCCATGATATCACAATATCATACCCACACTCTATAAATATTTGTGAGTAAAAATCTTGTTAAACCATTTCTGGCTTCAATATTGACATTAAAGTGTTTGGAAGGCATCACTTTAACTCAAGAAAAAACTGTACAAACTGAAAATTAATGATACTTTTTTGGACTCACAAGAGAACTTACTTTGCAAAGCAAACCACTTCTCTGAAATCTGGAGATATAGGAGAATGCATAGAATCATGACTCAGATGAGCTTACCTGAAGCAGAAGTGATAAACTGGAGTGATAAACGGGTAAAAACACATAAATGGTCACTTAGATGCATTGCTGAAAGCTGAGTGTGGAAAAACATGAGAGTAAGAAACTGCTGGCCAGGCGCGGTGGCTCACGCCTTTAATCCCAACACTTTGGGAGGCCAAGGTGGCAGATCATGAGGTCAGAACTTCGAGACCAGCCTGACCAACATGATGAAACCCCGTCTCTACTAAAAATGCAAAAATTAGCCGGGCGTGGAGGTGTGTACCTGTAATCCCAGCTACTCAGGAGGCTGAGTCAGGAGAATTGCTTGAACCCGGGAGACGAAGGTTATAGTGAGCGGAGACTGTGCCTCTGCACTCCAGCCTGGGCAACAGGACAAGACTCCATCTCAAAAAAAAAAGAAAAAAGAAAAAAGAAGAAAGAAACTGCTAGGGACTGCAGTCTCAGGGTATTCAATACTTTCATGGGTTTTGCTACTTGAAGCTCTATCAAGTTCGAGTTCTGACAGTGACGATCTGGAAAAAATTACCTTGTATCTCTAGCAGGGTGAGAAGAGTAATTTTTGTGAAATACATGTACAGCCTTAACATAGCAAAGACCTACTATCACAGGGAAAGTCTTTACTAAAGTCTAACCTCAGAGCCACAAGATAAAAACATTTCTCTCTTGCTATTTCCCACCCCACCCCCAATCTTTCTTTCTCGCCAAAGGAAGAGGAAGCTATTTCAAATAAAACATGTTTACAAGTCACAGATTAAAGACAAAAGACTACTAAAAACCTAGATATAATTGCAAGATTTTAAAACATCTTTCTGCCACACCTTACCACTACCATGACAGGGTTCCACCATAATAATAGTCAATTATTAGAAGAGGAGAAGGAGATGCAAGTCCTAGACTCTCTCTAATGAAGAGTAACTACAGAAGATCAAAGTGAAGCGCAAATACAGATACAAAGACTTTAGCAGACTTTGAAGCCTTTGACATTTATAACTATAACAAACATTAAACCCATGTGTAACTCACAGCTAGATTAACAAATACTCATGATAAAGAACTTTTTATTGATTTTTTCCTACGTAACATGTCTAACTTTCAAAGAAAAATTACAAGAAACATTAAAAGGCAAGAAAAAAACACAATCTGAAGAAACAAACCAAGCATCATAACAAAATTCAAACATGACATGTGATATAAATATTGATTTACTAGACAAGCAATTTAAAATAACTATGATTACTGTGTTAAGAGCACTGAAGGAATATATAGACAACATGAAGAATGGTTGAAAATGTAAGCAGAGAGATTGAAATTATAAGAAAATATCAAAATAAAATGCTAGAAATCCAAAATGCCATAATGGAAATAAAGAACAGTATTAATGGGGCTCATCAGTAGACTCAACACAACCAAGGAAAGAATCAGTGAGATTTAAAATAGGTCCATAGAAACTTCCCAAACTGCAAGGAAAAAGAAAAGTAAAATGATAACACAGGACAGAACACTCAAGAATAATCAGATAATTTCAGATGACACAACATATAGATAATTAAACAATTAGAAGCATAACATAAACACAGCAGAAAAAAAAAAAAATAACGGCAGTAAAATGGCAATATATCTTCCGAAGAGCTAAGAGATACCAAATTTCAGATTCAAGAAGGCCAAAGAACACCAAATTAGACAAATGCCAGAAAATCTACATCTAAACACATCATATTCAAACTATAGAAAACCAAAGTTCCCAGCCCAAGGTGGTCAATTAGAAGCAGCTGCAGTCTGTGGCTCTCACTGAGAAGAATGAAAATGGGAAGTAAACGCTGCGCCTTCAACTGAAGTATCCAGGTTCTCACATTGGGAGTGAGTAGGTGATTGACGTGACCCATGGAGAGTGAGGAAAAGCAGGGAGGAGCAATGGCCCACTGGGGAGTGGCACAGAGCAGGGGGAGCTCCTACCTCCAGCCAAGGGAGGCAGTGAGGGAGTGTGCTACCCCACCTGGGAAACCACTTTTTTCCCCACGGATCTTTCCAATTCATGGATCAGCAGATCTACTCCTGAGCCCGCACCACCAGGGCCTTGGGTGCCAAGTACACAGCTGTGCAGACTCTCAATGGCCACTCGGGTCAGCGGTACCCGGTCAGGAACTGAGATACAGGAGTTTTTACATACTCTGAATTCCGGTGAGGCAAGAGTTTCATCCATTCCTGTAGCAAGAGGCTGAAACTAGGGGGACAAGCTGTGTCATTCAGCTGGCCCCACTCCCATAGAACTTCACAAGCTAAGACATACTGGCTTGGAATCCCTGCCAGCCAGCGGCAGTAGACTGGAGATTACCTGAGACAACTGAGCTCCCCCGGGAGAGGGGTGGCCACCATCACTATGGCTCCAGTAAGCTGTTTTCCCTTGCTAGTGCTGAGAGTGGGCAGTTTGGACCAGCAGCAGTTCCCCACAGCGCAGCACAGTGGCTGTGGCAGATCATGGCCAGACTGCTTCTTTAAGTGAGACCCTGAATTATTCCTCCTCAAGGAAGTGTTGGGGGGTGTTCCTACAAGAATTTCAGCAATTCCAGCTAGGATTTTATGGACAGAACTCTGATCTCTCTGGAATGGAGCCCCTAGGGGGAGGGGCGAACATGGTCTCTGCAGTTCAGCTGACTTAGTCTTTCCTGCCTGCTGGCTCTGGAGCATCCAAGCAGTCTGGACAAGGGGCTTACCCACAGCACAGGACACCTGCTATGCCAAGGGACAACCAGACTGCTTCTTTAAGCAAGTCCCTGATCCCATTCCTGTTGACTGGGTGAGACCTCCCAACAGGGGTCTCCAGATACCTCATATAGGATTTTTTAGGCTGGCATCAGGTCAGTGCTCCTCTGGAATGGAGCTCCAAGAAAAGGAGCAGACTACCATCTTTGCTATTTTGCAGACTCTACTGGTGATACCTCCAGGTGTGGAAGGGACCCAGGTGAATAGGGTCTGCAGTGGATGCCCAGCAGACCTCAGCAGCCCTATGGAAGAGGGGCCTGACTGATAAAAGTAAAAGAAAAAAGAAAAAGCAGAAAGCAACTCCAACAAAAGGTCCCACACAAATCCCATTCAAAAGTCAGCAGTCTCAAAGATCAAAAGTAGATAAGCCCATAAAGGTTAGATGTAACCAATGCATAAAATGCTGAAAATTCAAAGAGCCAGAGTGCCTTTTCCCCTTCAGATTATTGCAGGACCTCTCCAGCAAGGGCACATAACTGGGCTGGGTCTGAGATGGATAAGTTGACAGAAGTAGGCTTCAGAAGATGGATAATAACACATTTCACTGAGCTAAAGGAGCATGTTCTAACCCAGTGCAAACAAGTTAAGAACCATGATAAAACACTACAGGTACTTTTAACCAGAATAACCAGTTTACAGAGGAACATGAATGACCTGATGCAGATGAAAAACAAAATGTGAGAACGTCACAATACAACCACAATATCAATAGCCAAAGAGACCAAGCAGAGAAAAGAATCTCAGAGCTTGAAGACTATCTTGCTGAATAAGACAGACATGCAGGAATAAAGAAAAAAATAAAAAGGAAAAAGCAAAACCTCCAAGAAATGAGGGATTATGTAATAAGACCAAACCTATGACTTACTGGAGTATCTGAAAGAGACAGGGAAAACAAACCAGGTTGGAAAACATACTTCAGCATATCATCCAGGAGAAATTCCCCAACCTAGCAAGACAGGCCAACATTCAAAATCAGGGAATCCAGAGAAACCCAGTAAGATACTCCACAAGAAGATCAGCCCGGAGACACATAAAAGTCAGATTCTCCAGTGTCAAAACGAAAGAAAAAATGTTAAGGGAATCCAGTGAGAAAGGCCAAGTCACCTACAAAGAGAAGCCTCTCAGACTAACAGCAGACTTCTCAGCAGAAACCCTACAAGCCAGAAGAACCTAGAGGTCAATATTCAATATTCTTAAAGAAAATAATTTTCAACCCAGAATTTCATATTCAGCTAAACTAAGACTCATAAGTGAAGAAGAAATAAGAGCCTTTTCAGACAAACAAATGCTGAGGGAATTAATCACCACCAGGCCTGCTTTGCAAGAGCTCCCGAAGGAAGTACTAAACACGGAAAGGAAAAACTGTTACCAACCACTACAAAAACACACTGAAGTACACAGACCAGTGACACAATGCAGCAACTTCAATAACAAATCTACAAAATAACCAGATTGTGATGACACAATCAAATTAACACATAACAATATTAACCTTAAATGTAAATGGGGTAAATACCCTAATTAAAAGACACAGAATGGCGAGCTGGATAAAGACTCAAGACCCTTGGTGTGCTGTATTTAAGAGACCCATCTCACAAGCAAAGACACACAAAGGCTCAAAATAAAGGAATGGAGGAAAATTTACCAAGCAAATGGAAAACAGAAAGAGCAGATATTGCATTCCTAGTTTCAGACAACGCAGACTTTAAGCCAACCAAGATCACGAAGACAAAGAAAGGCATTACATAATGGTAAAGGGTTCAATTCAACAAGAAGAGCTAACTATCCTAAACATATTTGCACACAATACAGGAGCACCCAGGTTCACAAAACAAGTTCTTAGAGACCTACAAAGAGACTTAGACTCACACACACTAATAATGGGTGTGATGGTTCTCCCATAGCTAGGATTCATGGGTCCAGAAATCAAGGAATTGAAGTGCAAGTGGCATCCCTCACCATCACCCCTAGTAACCCACTAGCAAAATTTTTCTTCATATTCCCACAACATTATGTTCTGTTAGCCTAGAAGTTTTAGATCCAGAGGGAGAAATGCTGCTACCAGCAGACAAAACGATCCCATTAAACTGGAAGTTAAGATTGCTATCTGTCCACTTTGGGCTCCTCCTTCCTCTGAGTCAATAGGCTAAGAAGGAAGTTACAGTGTTGACTGGGGTGATTGACCAGACTATTAAGATGGCATCAGTCTACTACTTCACAATGGAGGTAAAGAAGTATTTGCGTGAAATGCAGGAGATCCCATAGGGTGTCTCTTAGTATTGTCATGCCCTGTGAGTAAAGTCAATGGGAAACTATAACAACCCAATCGAGGAAGGACTACAAATGGCCCAGACTCAGACTAGTCTCCTTGCTTCTCAGCTTGAGGACAACCTATCATAGAGAATCACCTTGTGATCTTGTGAATCAATTCTTCTTAATAAACTCCCTATCATATGTACATATATTCTATTAGTTCTATCCATCTAGAGAACCCTGACTAATACAGTGGAAGACTTTAACACCCCACTGTCAATACTAGACAGACCATAGAGACAGAAAATTTAAAAAGATATTCAGGACTTGAACTCACCTCTGGTTCAAGTGGAGCTGAAAGATATTGACAGAACTCTACACCTAAAAACAACAGAAAACCTTTCTTCTCAGCAACACATGGCACTTACTCTAAAATTAATCACATAATTGGAAATAAAACCCTCCTCAGAAAATACAAAATAACTGAAATCATAACAGTCTCTCGGACCACAGTGCAATCAAATTAGAACTCAAGATTAAGAAACTCCCTCAAACCCACAAAACTACAAAAAAATTGAACAACCTGCTCCTGAATGACTTCTAGGTAAATAATGAAATTAAGGCAAAAATCAAGAAGTTCTTTGAAATAAATGAGAACAGAGGAACAATGTACCAGAATCTCTGGGAAACAGCTAATGCAGTGTTAAGAGGGAACTTTATAGCACTAAATGGTCACACCGAAAAGCTAGAAAGATCTCCAATTGACACTCTAACATCACAACTAAAAGAACTAGAGATCCAAGAGCAAAACAAAAATCCCAAAGCTAGTAGAAGACAAGAAATAACCAAGATCAGAGCAGAATAAAAGGAGCTACATGAAAAAGTCTTCAAAAAATCAATAAACCCAGAAGCTTTTTCTTTTGAAAAAATTAAAAAAATAAATACACCACTAGCTAGACTAATAAAGAAAAGAAAGAAGAATCAAATAGACACAACAAAAAAGGATAAAAGGATATCACCACTGACCCCACAGAAACACGAACAACCATCAGAGAATATAATAAACACCTATATGAAAATAAAGTAGAATGTCTAGAAGAAATGGTTAAATTTCTGGACACATATGCCCTCCAAAGCCTGAGCCAGGAAAAAGTCGAATCTCTGAATAGACCAATAACAATTTCTAAAAACAAAAAGCTAAGGACAAGACAGATTTACAGCTGAATTCTACCAAATGTACAAAGAAGAGCTGGTACATTTCTTTTGAAACTATTCCAAACAAATTGAAAAGGAGGAACCCTCGCCTATCTCATTTTATGAGGCCAGAATCATCCTGATACTAAAACCTGTAAGAAATACAACACGAAAAAATAAAACTGCAGGCTGATAACCCAGATGAACATCAATGTAAAAGTCGTCAGTAAGATACTAGCAAACTGAATCCAACAGTACATCAAAAAGCTTATCCATCACAATCCAGCTGGCTTCATCTCCGGGATGAAAGGTTGGTTCAACATATGCAAGTCAATAAGTGTTATTCATCACACACACGAAAATAAAGACAAAAACCACACGATTATCTCAATAGATACAGAAAAGTCCTTTGATAACATTTAACCCCCTTCATGTTAAAAATTCTCAATAAACTGGGTGTTGAAGGAACATATCTCAAAATAATAAGAGTCACGTATGACAAACCCACAACGAATATTATACTAAATGAGCAAAAGATGGAAGTAATCTTCTTGAAAACTGCTGCAAGTCAATGATGCCCCCTGTCACCACTGCTCAACATAGTATTGGAAGTTCTGGACAGGGCAATCAGGGCAGAGAAATAGACAAAACGTATTCAAATAGGAAGAGAGGAAGTACAACTACCTTTGTTTGCAGATAACATAATCCTATATCTAGAAAACACCATAGTCTCAGCCCAAACAATTCTTAAGCTGAAAAGAATCTTCAGCAAGTTCTCAGGATACAAAATCAACGTGCAAAATTCAGAAGTATTCCTGTACACCAACAACAAGCAAGCTGAGAACACAATAATGAATGAGCTCCAATTCACAATGACTACAAAGAGAATAAAATACCTAGGAATACAGCTAACAAGGGAAGTGAAGGACCTTTTCAAGGAGAAGTACCAACCACTGCTCAAAGAAATAAGAGAGAACAGAAACAAATGGAAAAACATTCCATGCTCATGGATAGGAAGAATCAATATTATGAAAATGGTCATAGTGTCCAAAGTAATTTCAGAGTCAATAAACTATAATTGACATTCTTCACAGAAACAGAAGAAACTATTTTATAATGTGAATGGAACCTAAAAAGAGCCTGTATAGCCAAGACAATCCTAAGGAAAAAGAACAAAGCTGGAGTCATCATGCTACTCAACTTCATAGTATACAACCAGGCTACAGTAACCAAAACAGTCTGGTACTGGTACAAAAAGAGACACATAGATCAATGCAACAAAATAGAGAACTCAGAAATAAGACCACACTCTTACAACCATCTGATCTTTGACATAGAATGGGGCAAGGATTCCCTATTTAATAAATGGCCTCGGGGAACTGGCTAGCCATATGCTGAAAACTGGAACTGGACCTCTTCCTTACACCTTTGTAATGGTTAATACTGAGTGTCAACTTGATTGGATTTAAGGATGCAAAGTATTGGTCCTGGATGTGTCAGAGAGGGTGTAGCTGAGGGAGATTAACATTTGAGTCAGTGGGAAGAGAACAGCAGACCCATCCTTAATCTGGGTGGACATCATTTAATCAGCTGCCAGTATAGCTAAAATATAAAGAAGGCAGAAAAACGTGAAAAGGCTAGACTGGCTTAGCCTCCCAGCTTACATTTTTCTCCCATTCTGGATGTTTACTGCCCTCGAACATCAGACCCCAAGTTCTTCAGCTTTGGGACTTGGACTGGCTTCCTTGCACCTCAGCTTGCAGATGGCCTGTTGTGGGACCTTGTGGTCATGTGAGGTAATACTACCTAATAAACTCCCCTTTATATACACATATCTATTCTTTTAGTTCTGTCTCTCTAGAGAACCCTGACGAGTAAAACTTTACACAAAAAAAGAAAAAAAATAACTCAAAATGGGTAAAAGACTTAAATGTAAAACCCAACACTGTAAAGAAACAGAAGAAAATCTAACATCCTTCAGGACATAGACATGGACAAAGATTTCATGACAAAAACTCCAAAAACAATTTCAACAAAAGCAAAAATTGACAAGTAGGATCTAATTAAACTAAAGAGCTCTGCACAGCAAAAGAAATTATCATCTGAATCAACAGAAAACCTTAAGAATGGGAGAAAACTTTTGCAGTCTATCCATCTGATAAAGCTTTAATATCCAGAGTCTACAAAGTACTTAAACAAATTTATGAGAAAAAAAAAAACATTAAAAAGTGGACAAAGGACATGAACAGACAGTTCTCAAAAGAACACATTCATGGAGCCAACAAACATATGAAAACAAGCTCATCATCACTGATGATTAGAGAAATGCATATCAAAACCACAATGAGATACCATCTCATGCCAGTCAGAATGCTGATTATTAAAACGTCAAGAAATAATTGATGCTGGAGAGGTTGTGGAAAAATAGAAACACTTTTATACTGTTGATGGGAATGGAAATCAGCTAACCATTGTGTAAGACAGCATGGCAATTGCTCAAAGATCTGGAACCAGAAATATTATTTGACCCAGCAATCTCATTACTGGGTATATACCCAAAAGAATATAAGTCATTCTATTCTAAAGATACATGCACACAAATGTTCATTGCAGCACTGTTCACAATAGCAAAGGCACAGAATCAACCCTAATGACCATCAATGACAGACTGGATAAAGAAAATGTGATATGTACACATCACGAATACCATGATGCCATAGAAAAGAACGAGATCACGTCCTTTGTGGGGACAGGGATGGAGCTGGAATCAATTACCCTCAGTAAACTAACGCAGGACCAGAAAACCAAACACTGCATATTCTCACTTATAAGTGAGAGCTGAATGATGGGAACGCATGGACAAGGGGGCCACAACACACAAAGGGGCCTGTTGGGGGTTGGGAGGGAGAGCATCAGGAAAAATATCTAATAAATTCTGGGCTTAATACCTAGTGATGAGTTGATCTGTGCAGTAAATCACCATAGCATACCTTTACCTATCTAACAACACAGCACATCCTGCAGATGTACCCCATAACTTAAGAGTTTAAGAAAAAAAAAAAAAAGAAACCAAAAACAAAGTGTTGAAGGAAGCTGGGGGCTGAAGGACAAGTTGCCTGTAAAGGAACAAGTGTAAGAATTACTGTTGACTTCTCATTAGAAACCATGCAAGTAAAAAGAGAGTAAAGTAAAACATTTAAAAGTTTTCTTTTTAAAGCAAAATAAAATATCAAGACTGAATTCTAGGTCCATTCATATTGTCCTTTAAAAGTGAAGAAGATATGTAAACCTTCTCAGACAAACAAGAATGAGGAATATAAATTGCCAAAAGATCTGCCTTGTACAAAATGTGGGAGAAAAAGTTTCTTCTGGGAGAGATAAAATGATAATAAAAAGAAGATGTTCTTCTGGATAAAATAAAATAACAAATATACATAATCAAAGGAAGAGTGTTAGAAAAGAAAAAATGCAAGTACAATGTTTTAAAATCTTAATCTAAATGGTATCTATTGGTTTAGGATAATAATAGCATATGTATTGAGAGATGATACCATATAGATAAGTGAAATGTATGACAGTAATATCAGAAGAAACAAGGGGAGTAAGAAATTGGTAATACAATATGTTCACTTCCCTGCACTACAGATGAAAGAAATAGTGTTTTTTGAGAATGGATTTAGATTAGTTAAATCTATAAATTGTAAACTCTAGGGCAAACAATAAAAAAGGAAACAAAGAAATTAATACACCTAAAGAAATAAAGTGAATTCAGATCAAATTCTCAATTAAAATTAGAAAGTATATTAAGGCCTCTAGCAACAAAAAGAAAACAGTAATAAACATTGTTGATAATAATTCAAATATACCAATAATCGCCTTAAATTCGAGTGGTCTAAGTACATCAATTAGACAACACTTTCAGAATGGATTAAGAAAAAAGAAGACTCAGCTACATATTTACTATAAGTTATGCCTTTAAAACTGAAGACTCTGATAGGTTAAAGGTAAAGGGATAAAAATATATCATGTAACACTAATCAAAAGAAAGCTGTAGTTATATTACTTTCGAGATAAACAGACTTTAGAAATAAAAGAAATGATAAAGGATAAAGACAGGTATTATACAATGATAAAGAAGACAATTCTTCAAACAGAATCTGAAACCTATGTAAATCTAAAACTAGAGCATCCAAATTTGTGAGGCAAAAATTGATAGAACTAAAAGTAGAAATGGACAAATCCATTATTGTATTTAGAAAGTTCAACATAACCACATATAAGTGATAGATCAGGAAGAAAGAAGATCAATAAGAATGTTATTGACCTGAAATGCACTTGATCTGACATTTAGAGAATAATTAATTTTTCCAACAAGAATGTGATACACATTCTCCCTAATCTCAGGTGTAATATTTCCCAAGATAGTGCATTTTCTGGCCCATAAAACACATTTTTACTAATGAAAAAAAAAATGGCAACCACAGAAAGTATGTTTTTAGAACATGATACAATAAAACAAGACTCAATACCCCAAATAAACCTGAAAAATTTCTGACGATTTGAAAATTTAACAACACACTTCCAAATAGCACATGTATCAGTGGAGACTAAAAAAAAAAAAAATAAGCAAATGTTTTAAACTAAGTGAAATTAAAATGATCAAAATTTATGCATGTCACAAAATCAGAACTTAGAGAAAAATATGTAGAATCACATATACATATTAGAAAAGAGGAAAGATTCAGAGTGACAACAGCAACATGGCAGAATAGAAGACTCTTGATCTCTCCATCCATGTATGCATCAAGTGAACATCTAAACAGGGGTCAACTCCCTCTAAGAGAAAGTCATGAATTGTGACTCCTACTTTATTTGTTTGTGCTACCATAACTAATTACCACAAACTGGGCATTTTATAAACAATAAAACCATACTTTCTAATAATCTGGAACCTGGAAATTCTATAGTCAAGGTGCCAGTAGCTCTCTGGTGAGAGCGTCTCTCTGCTTCTAAGATAGCACCTTGATACGTTATCCTTTGAAGGGTAGGAACACTGTGTCCACACATAGCAGAGGGGAGGTAGAAACGAAAGCGATGATCTCTAGTTCCCTCCATCCCTTTTATAATGTTGTAAATCCTATTCATGAGGGCTCTACCTTCTCAACTTTATCACTTCCTAATGGCCTCATGTCTTAATATTATCACATTAAATTTCAACACATGACTTTCTGGTGACATTCATACCATACCACCTACATACCAGGCAACAGAGAAGATACTCACATCAAATGGATAGGAAAAGTTGAGACACACTTGGGCACAAACTGCACCCCAGGCACTGTAACATGTAATCAGGAAGAAATTCCCAACTCCATGAGGAGAGAAAGGTTTAGAACACATACACAGTGCCTTAACTCTGAAGTTTCTCACAGTTCCTAATTCACCTTGCTCTGGAAGTGGAAGGGAACAGTCATACACAAGTCTCCCTGGACTACAGAACACAATAAGCAGTTGTATACAAGCATATAGCACTTCCAGAGGATGCATTCTTTGGGATCAGAAGACAGAAAGGACTAAAACTAAAAGATTCCAGTGTCTACCTGGAAAATGTTTGCCAGCGTATTCTTCCAATGGCTGCTGACAATCCACCTTCGAAGTAGCCTGTATCAGGGAGTTAGTGGGTTGACAAACTATAGACCTGAGCAAATGACAGATCATTCAGACAGAAAATCAACAAGGAAACATCAGATTTAACTGCACTTGTAGATCAAATAAACCTAGTAGACATTTACGGAACATTCTACCAAACAGTTGCAGAATACATATTTTTCTCAATAAAACATGAAACTTTTTCTAGGATGGATCATATGTTAGGGCACAAAACAAGTCTCAATAAAGTTTTAAAAATTGAAATTTTATTAAGTGTCTTTTCTGACCACAATGGAATAAAACTAGAAATCATTAACAAAATCAACTTTGGAAACTGTACAAATACGTGCAAATTGAACAACATTCTCCTGAACAACAAATGGGTTAATAAATAAATTAAAAAGAAACTTGAAATATTTCTTGAGAAATAAAAATAGAAATGCAGCATACCAAAACCTATGGGGCTATAGAAAAAAATAGGTTTAAGAGGTAAGTTTATAGCAGTACATAAACACATCAAAAAAAATTGGAAAGATCTCAAGCAACCTAACATAGTACCTCTAGGAATAGGAAAAACAAGAACAAGCTATTCAAATTTAGTAAACATAAAAATAATTAAATATCAGAGAAAAATAACATGCCGAAATTTTTTTTTAAGTGCAAAAGATAAAATGAACAGTTGGATTTTTGAAAGGACAAACAAAATTGATAAAACTTTAGCTAAAATTAGGCATGAAAAGGAAACATTAAAATTGATACCACAGAAATAAAAAGGGTCATTAGAAATTATTATAGGTGGGGCGCGGTGGCTCAAGCCTGTCATCCCAGCACTTTGGGAGGCCGAGACAGGCGGATCACCAGGTCAGGAGATCGAGAGCATCCTGGCTAACACGGTGAAACCCCGTCTCTACTACAAAAATACAAAAAAACTAGCCGGGCGAGGTGGCGGGCACCTGTAGTCCCAGCTACTTGGGAGGCTGAGGCAGGAGAATGGCTGAACCCAGGAGGCAGAGCCTGCAGTGAGCTGAGATCCGGCCACTGCACTCCAGCCTGGGCGACAGAGCGAGACTCTGTCTCAAGAAAAAAACAAAACAAAACAAGAAATTATTATAAACAACTATATGACCACAAAACAGAAATGTAGAAGGAATGCGTAAATCTGGACACAACCTACTAAGATCGTACCATGAAAAAACAAACAACTTGAAGAAACCACTAATGAACAACAAGAATGAAAGGCTTAATAAAAAACGTTTCCCATCAAACAAATTTCAGGACCTGATGGCCTCACTGCTGAATTCAACCAAACATTTAAAAAACTAATACCAATTCTACTCAAAATATTCCTAAAAATATATAAAGAGAAAGAATATTGCCAAATTCATTCTATGAGGCTGGTATTACCCTGATACCAAAACCAGACAAAAACACAATTAAAAAAGGAAGCTGTAGGCCAAGATCCCTGTTGAACATAAACACAAAAATCATCAACCAAATACTGGCCAATTGAATGCAACAATGCACTAAAGAGATCTTTTATTGTTATTAAGTGGGATTCATCCCAGTAATGCAAGGATGGTTCAACATAAGCAAATCTATCAATACAATACATTATATTAACAGAATGAAGGACAAAAACTACATAATCATTTCAACAGGGGCTCATAAAGCATTCACAAAATTCAATATCCCATCATGATAAAAACTGTCAACCAACTTGATATGGAAAGCACATTCCTCAATAAAATAAAAGCCATTTATGGCCAGGTGCAGTGGCCCACATCTATAATCCCAGCACTTTGGGAGGCCAAGGCAGGCTGATCACATGAGCCCAGGAGTTCGAGATCAACTTAGACAACATGACAAAACCTTGTTGCTGCCAAAACTACAAAAAAATAGCTGGGCATGGTGGTAAGCTCCTGGAGTTCCAGCTACTCAGGTTGTATCACTGCACTCCAGCCTGGATGATTCTGTCTCCAAAAATAAAAATAAAAATAAAAATAAAGTAATAAAAGCCAAATATGACAAACCCAGAACTAACACCATACTGAATAGAAAAAAAAAAAGGTAAAAGTTGTTCCTCCAGGATCTGGAATATGACAAGGGTGCCTACTTTCAGCACACTTACTCAACATTATGCTGGAGGTCTTAGCTAGAAGAATTAGAGAATGAAAGTAATAAAGGGGATCTAAACTGAAAAGGAGGAAGTCAAACTATCTCTGTTGCAGATGAAATAATCATATATATAGAAAACCCTAAAGACTCCACCAAAAAGCTCTTAGAACTAATATGAAAATTCAATAAAGCTGAAGAATACAAAAGCAGCATACAACAAATTAGTTATGGTTCTATATTCCAATAGCAAACTATCTGAAACAGAAATCAAGAAACAATCTCATTTACAACAGCTACCAAAAATAATAATAAAATACATCTGAACAAATTCAACCAAAAAGGTAAAAAATATATACAATGAAAGCTATAAAACATTGATGAAGGTAACTGAAGATGATACAAATAAATGAAAAGATATCTTGTCTTCAGGGGTTGGAATAATTTTGTTAAAATGTCCGTACTACCCAAAGGGATCTACAGATTCAATTCAATTCTTATTTAAATACTAATAATATTCTTTACAGAAAAAAAAAAATTGATTATTTGTATGGAGGTACAGATGACCTTGAATTGGCAAAGTAATCTTGGGCAAAAAGAACAAAGCTTGGAAGCATCACCCTAACTGACTTCAAAGTATGCTACAATATTGTAATAACCAACACTGCATGGCATTGGCAAAAAAAAAAAAAAAAAGACATATAGACCAATGGAACAGAATACAGAACACTGAAATAAATTCAAACACTTAAAGCCAGGTGATTTTTAAGAAGGGTGCCAAAAAACACACATACATAGGGACAAGGACAATATCTACAATAAATTGTGCTGAGAATACCTGCAAAATAATAAAACCAGACCTCTATCTCTCACCATACATAAAAATTAAATCGAAGTTGATTAAGGACTTAAATGTAAGACTCAAAACTATAAAATTACTAGAACATATGGGGAAACACTTCACAACACTGGTATGGGCAAGGATTAAAAAAAAACCTAAGAGGATAAGCAACGAAAGCGCAGACAGACAAATGCGATTACATCAAAATGAAAAGCTTTTGTACAACAAAGGAAACAATCAATAGAGTGAAGATACAATCTACAGAGTAGTTAAAAAGTTGCTAACTATGCATCTCGTAAGGGGTTAATATCCATAATACATAAGAAACTCAAACAACTCAATAACAAAAATTAATAATAACTTGATGTTAAAAATGAGCATAAATTTCCCCAAAGAGCACACAAATTGCTATTTCATTAGTTATATGATCCAAAAGTGTTCAGTATTACAAATTATCAGGGAAATGCAAAGTAAAACCACCATGAGATATCACTTTACCTGAATGCAAATGGTTGTTTCAAAAAGACAAAAAATAACAAATGCTGACATGAATGTGAAGAAATGGAAACCATTACACACTGTTGGTATAACTGTAAGTTAGTACAGCCATTATGGAAAACACTATGGTGTTTCCTTACAAAATTAAAAATAGAATTGCCATACGATTGAGTAATTCCACTACTGGGTATACATCCAAGAGAAATGAAGTAAGTATGTTGAAGATTTGTCTGCACTAATGTTTATTGCAGTGCTATACAAAATAGATAAGATATGGAATCACCTTGTGTCCATTAACAGATGAATAAATAAAGAAAATGTTTATACACACACACACACACACACACACACACACACACACACACACACACACAAGTATTATTAAATTTTATCATCTGCAGCAACTTGCATGAACCTGGAGGAATTGTGTTAAGTGAAATGTCAGGCACATAAAAACAAATACTGCATATCTCACTCATTTGAGGAATTATAAAAAGCTGATCTCATAGAACTACAGAGGGCTTCTATTATTCAGGTTACCAGAGGTTGGATAGGGTAGAGGAAAGGGGATGGATGGGAAGAGATCATTTAATGGGTACAAAATTACAGATTGATAAGGGGAATACATTCTGTTGTTTTGTTGCATAGTAGGGTGACTCTAAAATAAACAATGTTGCATTACATATTTCGAAAAACTAAAACAGAAGATTTGAATGTTTTTACCACAATGAAATAAATGTTTGTGGCGATTTGCAAGCTGAATATCCTTATTTGATCACTGAACTATGTACACAAGTGGGAAAACATCACACTGTCCCCCATAAATATGTACAATCACATGTGTTAATTAAAAATAAAATAAAACCTTTAAAAACAGCTAACAGCTCAGTAATTATTATTTTAAGGAAATATTATTGATATTTTTAAATCATTAAACTTAGCTATTATTATTTAAAATTTTGAGTATAAAATATTGGATATATTATTATTTATGTAAATGTAAAATGGGAAAAAGTAATAGTCTATTGATTACCAACCCAATGTGACAACATAACATTTAAAATACAACCATGACTTTATTGTTGGACAGATGGCTAAGATAAATGGAAGAATCATGAAAAGGTAAAATATAATGTACAAATTTATTTTATAGATAATTACAAAATGTAGATTTCAACCATTACCATCTATTATAAATAATATATTATTTAAGAAAAATGTAAATACATAAATTTTAGGTTTTAGAAAAATGTAAATACGTAATAAAATATGTTTAAAGTTAATCAAAAGTCTAGTAGTAGTGGTTTTAGTTTTCTTTCATGTTATTATGAGACTTTCAACGTTGTTTCTATTTCCTTTTTCTCCAGATAAAATTTGATGATTTAGAGCCTGTAGTTTAAGATCCCAGACTGCAACGTTTTAAATTAACTCACAGGGGACCAATTCTAGGCAGCTTTTGTTTCAGTGCACATGGAAAGTACTCTTCCTTGATACTGAATGTGTACTTTATAGTTTTTCTCCCTCACTATAAAGCCAAGTATGAGGAGAATAAGAAAAACAAAGCAATTAATCCAACATTATAGGCAAATATGGTAGAATTCTTTGCTTTAAGATATTCTGAGAAGTAAAATTAGAGTGAGTACTACCACATATTTGCAAGTCTCCATAAGGTAAAGCATAGTACAAACTATAATTTTATGGTAATATAGTTAATCACAATATATATTTTGATATTCCATGTGTCAAATGGAAATTTATATTCCATAGTTGTTTTTTGTCAGTAAGTCTTGTTCTTCAATGAATGGTATTCAATGTATAATATGCTTTTCTTTTTATTCTTCCTTACTCTCTTTACACTACTTCTTTTTCTTTTTTCTTTTTGTATGAATTTAGGGGGTACTCATGCAATTTTGTTACATAGATATATTGTGTAATGAAATCTTGGCTTTTAGTGTAACCATCACCAGAATAGTGTACATTGTACCACTTGAGTTATTTATTTACTTTTTAGGAACAGGGCCTTTCTCTGTTGCTGACAATGGAGTGCAGTGGTGTGATACTAACTCACTGCAGCCTTGAACTCCTGGGCTCAAGGGATCCTCCCACTTCAGCCTTCCAAACAGTTAGGACTACCGGGGTACATCACAATGCTCAGCTAATTTAAAAATATTTTTTAGTAGAGATGGGTTCTCGTTATGTTGCCTAGGCTGGTCTTGAACTCCTGCCTCAAGAGATCCTCCCGCCTCAACCTCTTCAAAATTATTTCTCAGCCTGAACTTCCATTCCCCCATTCTCCCACTCTTCTGAATCTCTAGTGACTTATTAATCTACATCAACGTCCATGTGTATACTTTAAGTAGCTTTCACTTACAAATAAGAAAACGTGTTCTTTGGCTTTCTGATTCTGAGTTGTTTCACTTAAGATAATTGTCTCCAGCTTCATTCATAGTGTAGCAAAAGACATGATTTCATTCTTTTTTTTTTTTTTTTTTTTTTTTTTTTTTTTTTTTTTTTTTT